>NC_054561.1:7851155-7881155 GCF_017654505.1 Polyodon spathula | reverse complement strand
TGTACAAAGCACCAAGAAAAAAAGACAAAAAGGGAGCTGATAATGCCAAGAATTAAGATCTGTGGTGTTTTTGAAGCACAGCGACTGCACGACTCCGAATGGAGAAGCTGATCTAGTTTCCACCACAGCTCTGAAGAGCTGATTCAATTTCTCAACAAAGACCATTCGAAAGCTCTTATAAAACAGCATGTCCTGAACAAACTTGATAAGCCACAATTTCAGCTTCACCTCGCTCTGCTTAATATCACCGTGAAATACTATTCTCAGGAAAATAAAAGAAATACAAATAACATAAAAAAAAAATAAAAAAAACACCACACTTCCATTTTCAGAGAGTTATGTTTCTGTTGCCTCTTTCATGTTTTATATTGTTTACATTGCTCTTCTTGTTACACTTGTCAATGTTAAAATTAGATATCTGGGAATATGCCTGAGTTACAAGACTACATGCATTTCCTTTGTGTATTACAGTAGTCTCTGTGTATAGGAACACCTCCTAAAAGAACACTTTGCCTAAGGGAACACCCTTTTGGTGAAACTGACTTTTCCCATTGTAAATACTCCAGCTAAAGGAACAGGAACTTTGCTTAAAAGAACACCTTTTTGGCACCACTAGCAATTCATTCATAACTGCTACAGGACTGTTTTGTAACCTGATGACTCATCATCAAACTTAAATTAAAATGATTTATTCGGAAAAATTATGTGATTTTAGTTAAATCTGGAAAACAACAACTGGTAAACAATTATGCTTTTTGCTAGGCGACCCATAATTCATGTGTGTCATGACAAGTAATACATATGTATTTATTTACGTATTGATTCATATTGTCTGGTGGCTAACGCAGTCTTAGAGAACACTTCGACTAGAAGAAGAACACTTCGCTTGCTTCCTGAGGGATGCTCTCTTAGCCGGAGACTACTGTATTGCTGTAAATCTCTTTAGAGTAAGGCTGTCAGCTTGTTTAAAAGTCTAGTTCCTTAACCTGTATTTTCTATCACAGTGGATATACATCGTTATTTAAGGCAGTATCAGGTTGCTACGGTTACTACAGTAAACTTATGTGATGCTAAGCCAATCAGTGCAGAGATCGATGGAAACACAGACATGTGAAAACACTGGCGATCACACTTGATTAACACGTAACACGCTTAAACAAAAATCTTTGAAACGCCGCAGACAGGAATTAAAAAAAAAAAAAGCATTTATCTTTGAAACTTTTTTTGGGGGGTTATTTATCTGAATCTCTTTGGTACGCTTGGTTTTCTTTCTAAATTGAGCTGTGTTGTTTTTGTCCAGCAGGGGGCACCCCTCGTGTTGAGTTCCAGAGGGAGGTGATGGGCTTTGTGGGTCAGAATGTCACCCTGTACTGCTCTCTAGTGGACGGAGGTCAGAATATACAAGTTGTGCAGGTGTCCTGGGTAAGATCTCCAGAGCAGAAACTGGCAGTTTTCAATCCCAGTTTTGGTACTAGCTACCCTTCCGGAGACTGGGCAGGGCGGCTGTCAGTCAACAATGACACGGCCAGGCTGAAGGAGACGTCCCTCACTGTCACAGCATGTCACAGCCAGGACCAGGGCCAATACAACTGTGATTTCACCATCTTCCCTAGCGGGATTCACAGGGGGCAAATCAAACTCACCATCGCAGGTAAGCCTGGAGAGCAGGCAGTAAAGCTGGAATAGGGAACCAAAAACAGATGCACCTGTGCTGCAGACTGTACATGCAACATGTTGGTAATCTTCATTTATTGTGGTTTCAGCACTCATGGATATATGGCATGCTTGAAAAAAAGTCACCAGCCTATTATATACTGAGCATCAAAAGAAACGTATTGCTTATATTTGGATAAAATTCACTAGATGTGATCGAAAAATGACAAACCCTTGGTCTCCCAGTTCATGGCCTGTCATTGACAGAGTGTATCTGGTTATACTGTCTCGCCAGGTTTGTGAGCACCCAAGACGGCGAGCCACAGTACGCTGCCCTAGTCCAGCCTCCAACATGCCGATCGCACTAAGGCGCTGCTCTATTGACAGTCGTGGCATATTGGGTTTTTATTTCTGTGATTTTCTTTATTGCTTTTATTCAAGCTGTCAATTCAACAGCTGAATTCACTCCATATCCAATGTCTAATTAACTGTCTCACTAATTAGGTGATTAAGTGCATCTGCTTTAGTCATAGTCACTCAAGCGTGTCATGGTCAAGGATGAATGAAACCAAAACCAAAAACATTTTGTCAATGTCCATCATTTATATACCTTTCTTTTCCCGAAAATAAATGTGTTATAATAGTGATAAGTTTCTTTTGATGATCGGTATACATTGGGCCGGTAATGACCACTAGTTCTAGCTGTAAATTGTTTAGTATTGCACTTCCCTAGGTTCTCACTAGATGGCAGTGTCACAAGTCTAGTGTACAAAGGGAGATTGCCAGCAGATATAAAACCCTAAAATCACTAGATCTGTTGCAGAGTTGGTGGAGATTCCTGTGCTGGAGCCTGTTTCTCTATCCTGTCTGGAATCTCCCTGGAGGCCTGGCCCGAACTCCTCCGGTACTGTGCAGTGGTTCCGCTGGTCACAGGCTGGGGGTGGCTGGTCCCTGGTTCTGACGGTCCAGTTGGAGAGCAGAGCAGTGCGGTGCAGTGGGGAGCTGTCAGCCTGCAGCACAGACCTGAACTGGACTCCCTCTCTCAGCCAGGCCGGCAGGTACCGCTGTCACTGGACCAACGGAACCGGACACTTCAACAGAACCCTCCTGCTCCGAGCCAGCAGCACAGGTCAGACAGGAAACAACGTGCTTTTATCACACTGTCAGAAAGGCCCCTGTTTAGAAATAGCAAAAGAAACGTTTCCACTGCAAGTCTTTCAACGTCTTTCAAAGTCTTAGAACACTTCAGGAGTGATGTAACCTTTCACTGCTAGGGTAAACATGCTCTGTTTAAATAAGGGTTGAAATGACTGTAGCTAACAAAATAATGTCATGAATCTTACCTGTCATACAAGTCTCAGCTGTGCAGTTCTGAAAGAAAAACATGTCATTGCAAACGTCATTATAACACAGACATCTGCTGCTGAACAGTGTCAATAAAGTTCTCTGTTTGCTTGTCATTTCATCCTGGGAGTCTGTTACCTGCCTTACCTCCTTGGCCACTTCACCTCAGCAGTATCTGGGAAGCAGCTGATTGGCTATTGACTGGAAAGGAGCCAGTGAAAAGGGGTGGGGACAATTTCACCCTCCAGGTGAAATGATCCAGGAAGTGCAAGATAATTGGAAAGCATGACTTGCAAACAGAGATTTCTTTATCTTCATGTAGTACCCCACACCATGTTATAAAATGAAAATACTGCACCTTTTAAGCCTATATCATGAATGGATAAGCATGGCAGAGAGAAGTTACGGAGCTATTATGTTATCTACATTTACTTTAAGCGTATTACTTTTTGATTGAACCTCAGTGTCGAGATAAAGTGTACTGTGTCTCCTGATTTTCTTCCCAAGATGTTGCAGAGCTTTCAATTCACTCTCTCCCTCTCCCTGCCCTCTCTCTATCCCTCTCCCTTCCCTTTCTCTCCCCTCCTCTCCCCCTCTCTCACTATTCCTCTCCCTTCCCTCTCTCCTTATCCCTCTCCTTCCCTCTATCTCTCTCCCCATACCTCTCCCTTCCCTATCTCTCTCTCCCCTCCTCTCCCCCCACCCTCTCAGGGCCCTTGTCAAGTGGTCTCAGCGGTCACATTGTCACTGCGCTGGTCCTGACTGGTTTGGGGGTCTCCGTCACATTGCTCATATTGGTGCTGCTGTACTGGAGAATGGCCCACAGGAAAGGTAAACTCAGTGGTGCGTTGGAGCTGACATAGCCACCTGACAGTAATCTGCAAAGCCAGCCCCAGCCCCCTGACAGTAATCTGCACAGCCAGCCCCAGTCCCCTGACAGTAATCTGCACAACCAGCCCGAACCCCCCGACAGTAACCTGCAGCCAGCCCCAGCCCTGACAGTAATCTGCACCCAGCCCCAGCCCCCCGACAGTAATCTGCACAGCCAGCCCCAGCCCCCTGACAGTAATCTGCACAGCCAGCCCCAGCCCCCCGACAGTAATCTGCACAGCCAGCCCCAGCCCCCTGACAGTAATCTGCACAGCCAGCCCCAGCCCCCTGACAGTAATCTGCACAGCCAGCCCCAGTCCCCTGACAGTAATCTGCACAGCCAGCCCCAGCCCCCTGACAGTAATCTGCACAGCCAGCCCCAGCCCCCTGACAGTAATCTGCACATCTGCACAGCCAGCCCCAGTCCCCTGACAGTAATCTGCACAGCCAGCCCCAGTCCCCTGACAGTAATCTGCACAGCCAGCCCCAGTCCCCAGCCAGCCCCAGTCCCCCTACAGTAATCTGCACAGCCAGCCCCAGCCCCCTGACAGTAATCTGCACAGCCAGCCCCAGCCCCCTGACAGTAATCTGCACAGCCAGCCCCAGCCCCCTGACAGTAATCTGCACAGCCAGCCCCAGCCCCCTGACAGTAATCTGCACAGCCAGCCCCAGTCCCCTGACAGTAATCTGCACAGCCAGCCCCAGTCCCCTGACAGTAATCTGCACAGCCAGCCCCAGCCCCCTGACAGTAATCTGCACAGCCAGCCCCAGCCCCCCGACAGTAATCTGCACAGCCAGCCCCAGCCCCCCGACAGTAATCTGCACAGCCAGCCCCAGCCCCCCGACAGTAATCTGCACAGCCAGCCCCAGCCAGCCAGCCAGCCCCCCCTGACAGTAATCTGCACAGCCAGCCCCAGCCCCCTGACAGTAATCTGCACAGCCAGCCCCAGCCCCCCAGTAATCTGCACAGCCAGCCCCAGTCCCCTGACAGTAATCTGCACAGCCAGCCCCAGCCCCCCGACAGTAATCTGCACAGCCAGCCCCAGCCCCCTGACAGTAATCTGCACAGCCAGCCCCAGCCCCCCGACAGTAATCTGCACAGCCAGCCCCAGCCCCCTGACAGTAATCTGCACAGCCAGCCCCAGCCCCCTGACAGTAATCTGCACAGCCAGCCCCAGTCCCCCGACAGTAATCTGCACAGCCAGCCCCAGTCCCCTGACAGTAATCTGCACAGCCAGCCCCAGTCCCCCGACAGTAATCTGCACAGCCAGCCCCAGTCCCCTGACAGTAATCTGCACAGCCAGCCCCAGCCCCCTGACAGTAATCTGCACAGCCAGCCCCAGTCCCCCGACAGTAATCTGCACAGCCAGCCCCAGCCCCCTGACAGTAATCTGCACAGCCAGCCCCAGCCCCCTGACAGTAATCTGCACAGCCAGCCCCAGCCCCCTGACAGTAATCTGCACAGCCAGCCCCGGCCCCCCGACAGTAATCTGCACAGCCAGCCCCAGTACCCTGACAGTAATCTGCACAGCCAGCCCCAGCCCCCTGACAGTAATCTGCACAGCCAGCCCCAGCCCCCCCCCCTGACAGTAATCTGCACAGCCAGCCCCAGCCCCCTGTCAGTAATCTGCACAGCCAGCCCCAGTCCCCCGACAGTAATCTGCACAGCCAGCCCCAGCCCCCTGACAGTAATCTGCACAGCCAGCCCCAGTCCCCTGACAGTAATCTGCACAGCCAGCCCCAGCCCCCTGACAGTAATCTGCACAGCCAGCCCCAGTCCCCCGACAGTAATCTGCACAGCCAGCCCCAGTCCCCTGACAGTAATCTGCACAGCCAGCCCCAGCCCCCCGACAGTAATCTGCACAGCCAGCCCCAGCCCCCTGACAGTAATCTGCACAGCCAGCCCCAGCCCCCTGACAGTAATCTGCACAGCCAGCCCCAGCCCCCCGACAGTAATCTGCACAGCCAGCCCCAGCCCCCTGACAGTAATCTGCACAGCCAGCCCCAGCCCCCCGACAGTAATCTGCACAGCCAGCCCCAGCCCCCTGACAGTAATCTGCACAGCCAGCCCCAGCCCCCCGACAGTAATCTGCACAGCCAGCCCCAGCCCCCTGACAGTAATCTGCACAGCCAGCCCCAGCCCCCTGACAGTAATCTGCACAGCCAGCCCCAGTCCCCCGACAGTAATCTGCACAGCCAGCCCCAGTCCCCCCTGACAGTAATCCCACAGCCAGCCCCCCCCCTGACAGTAATCTGCACAGCCAGCCCCAGTCCCCCGACAGTAATCTGCACAGCCAGCCCCAGCCCCCTGACAGTAATCTGCACAGCCAGCCCCAGCCCCCTGACAGTAATCTGCACAGCCAGCCCCAGTCCCCCGACAGTAATCTGCACAGCCAGCCCCAGCCCCCTGACAGTAATCTGCACAGCCAGCCCCAGCCCCCTGACAGTAATCTGCACAGCCAGCCCCAGTCCCCCGACAGTAATCTGCACAGCCAGCCCCAGCCCCCCGACAGTAATCTGCACAGCCAGCCCCAGCCCCAGTCCCCCTGACAGTAATCTGCACAGCCAGCCCCAGTCCCCTGACAGTAATCTGCACAGCCAGCCCCAGCCCCCCGACAGTAATCTGCACAGCCAGCCCCAGTCCCCTGACAGTAATCTGCACAGCCAGCCCCAGCCCCCTGACAGTAATCTGCACAGCCAGCCCCAGTCCCCTGACAGTAATCTGCACAGCCAGCCCCAGCCCCCCGACAGTAATCTGCACAGCCAGCCCCAGCCCCCTGACAGTAATCTGCACAGCCAGCCCCAGCCCCCCGACAGTAATCTGCACAGCCAGCCCCAGCCCCCCGACAGTAATCTGCACAGCCAGCCCCAGCCCCCCGACAGTAATCTGCACAGCCAGCCCCAGCCCCCTGACAGTAATCTGCACAGCCAGCCCCAGCCCCCCGACAGTAATCTGCACAGCCAGCCCCAGTCCCCTGACAGTAATCTGCACAGCCAGCCCCAGCCCCCTGACAGTAATCTGCACAGCCAGCCCCAGCCCCCTGACAGTAATCTGCACAGCCAGCCCCAGCCCCCCGACAGTAATCTGCACAGCCAGCCCCAGCCCCCCGACAGTAATCTGCACAGCCAGCCCCAGCCCCCTGACAGTAATCTGCACAGCCAGCCCCAGTCCCCCGACAGTAATCTGCACAGCCAGCCCCAGCCCCCTGACAGTAATCTGCACAGCCAGCCCCAGTCCCCCGACAGTAATCTGCACAGCCAGCCCCAGCCCCCTGACAGTAATCTGCACAGCCAGCCCCAGCCCCCCGACAGTAATCTGCACAGCCAGCCCCAGCCCCCCGACAGTAATCTGCACAGCCAGCCCCAGCCCCCCGACAGTAATCTGCACAGCCAGCCCCAGTCCCCCGACAGTAATCTGCACAGCCAGCCCCAGCCCCCCGACAGTAATCTGCACAGCCAGCCCCAGTCCCCGACAGTAATCTGCACAGCCAGCCCCAGCCCCCCGACAGTAATCTGCACAGCCAGCCCCAGTCCCCTGACAGTAATCTGCACAGCCAGCCCCAGTCCCCTGACAGTAATCTGCACAGCCAGCCCCAGTCCCCCGACAGTAATCTGCACAGCCAGCCCCAGCCCCCCGACAGTAATCTGCACAGCCAGCCCCAGCCCCCTGACAGTAATCTGCACAGCCAGCCCCAGTCCCCTGACAGTAATCTGCACAGCCAGCCCCAGCCCCCTGACAGTAATCTGCAGCCAGCCCCAGCCCCGACAGTAATCTGCACAGCCAGCCCCAGCCCCCCGACAGTAATCTGCACAGCCAGCCCCAGCCCCCCGACAGTAATCTGCACAGCCAGCCCCAGCCCCCTGACAGTAATCTGCACAGCCAGCCCCAGCCCCCCGACAGTAACCTGCACAGCCAGCCCCAGCCCCCTGACAGTAATCTGCACAGCCAGCCCCAGCCCCCTGACAGTAATCTGCACAGCCAGCCCCAGTCCCCTGACAGTAATCTGCACAGCCAGCCCCAGCCCCCTGACAGTAATCTGCACAGCCAGCCCCAGTCCCCTGACAGTAATCTGCACAGCCAGCCCCAGTCCCCTGACAGTAATCTGCACAGCCAGCCCCAGTCCCCTGACAGTAATCTGCACAGCCAGCCCCAGCCCCCTGACAGTAATCTGCACAGCCAGCCCCAGCCCCCCGACAGTAATCTGCACAGCCAGCCCCAGCCCCCCGACAGTAATCTGCACAGCCAGCCCCAGCCCCCCGACAGTAATCTGCACAGCCAGCCCCAGTCCCCTGACAGTAATCTGCACAGCCAGCCCCAGCCCCCTGACAGTAATCTGCACAGCCAGCCCCAGCCCCCTGACAGTAATCTGCACAGCCAGCCCCAGTCCCCCGACAGTAATCTGCACAGCCAGCCCCAGTCCCCTGACAGTAATCTGCACAGCCAGCCCCAGTCCCCTGACAGTAATCTGCACAGCCAGCCCCAGCCCCCTGACAGTAATCTGCACAGCCAGCCCCAGCCCCCTGACAGTAATCTGCACAGCCAGCCCCAGCCCCCCGACAGTAATCTGCACAGCCAGCCCCAGCCCCCTGACAGTAATCTGCACAGCCAGCCCCAGCCCCCTGACAGTAATCTGCACAGCCAGCCCCAGTCCCCTGACAGTAATCTGCACAGCCAGCCCCAGTCCCCTGACAGTAATCTGCACAGCCAGCCCCAGCCCCCTGACAGTAATCTGCACAGCCAGCCCCAGTCCCCCGACAGTAATCTGCACAGCCAGCCCCAGCCCCCTGACAGTAATCTGCACAGCCAGCCCCAGCCCCCTGACAGTAATCTGCACAGCCAGCCCCAGCCCCCTGACAGTAATCTGCACAGCCAGCCCCAGTCCCCTGACAGTAATCTGCACAGCCAGCCCCAGTCCCCTGACAGTAATCTGCACAGCCAGCCCCAGCCCCCTGACAGTAATCTGCACAGCCAGCCCCAGCCCCCTGACAGTAATCTGCACAGCCAGCCCCAGCCCCCTGACAGTAATCTGCACACAGCCCCAGTCCCCTGACAGTAATCTGCACAGCCAGCCCCAGCCCCCTGACAGTAATCTGCACAGCCAGCCCCAGCCCCCTGACAGTAATCTGCACAGCCAGCCCCAGCCCCCTGACAGTAATCTGCACAGCCAGCCCCAGCCCCCTGACAGTAATCTGCACAGCCAGCCCCAGTCCCCTGACAGTAATCTGCACAGCCAGCCCCAGCCCCCTGACAGTAATCTGCACAGCCAGCCCCAGCCCCCTGACAGTAATCTGCACAGCCAGCCCCAGCCCCCCGACAGTAATCTGCACAGCCAGCCCCAGCCCCCTGACAGTAATCTGCACAGCCAGCCCCAGCCCCCTGACAGTAATCTGCACAGCCAGCCCCAGTCCCCTGACAGTAATCTGCACAGCCAGCCCCAGCCCCCTGACAGTAATCTGCACAGCCAGCCCCAGTCCCCTGACAGTAATCTGCACAGCCAGCCCCAGCCCCCTGACAGTAATCTGCACAGCCAGCCCCAGTCCCCTGACAGTAATCTGCACAGCCAGCCCCAGCCCCCTGACAGTAATCTGCACAGCCAGCCCCAGCCCCCTGACAGTAATCTGCACAGCCAGCCCCAGCCCCCCGACAGTAATCTGCACAGCCAGCCCCAGCCCCCCGACAGTAATCTGCACAGCCAGCCCCAGCCCCCTGACAGTAATCTGCACAGCCAGCCCCAGTCCCCTGACAGTAATCTGCACAGCCAGCCCCAGTCCCCCGACAGTAATCTGCACAGCCAGCCCCAGCCCCCCCCGACATTATACCTTGCACACGTGGCTGCACGCCAGCCTGTCATTATCGTGCACAGCCAGCCCAGGTCCCCCTACATTTAACTTGTTGGTCGGGCGCCCATTAGAAGGAGGGGTCAGCCACCTGTCATTAGACAGGTCGGTCGTGGTCAGGGACTGCCAGCCGTAGTCTCGTGCCCCCGACCTATCATCACGTTCAGACCCATGTCCCCCGGCTGTCATCCACAGTGTCGGTCGTGGTCCAGGGCCTTTCATTATACGTCCCGGTCGGGGTTCGGTGGACTGTCATTAGCCGTCTTCACACGTCAGTAACTGCACAGACGGTCGGTCGTGGTCGGGGACCTGTCACATATAGCAATCCTAGTTTCAGCCAGCCCCCAGCTCCCATAGAAATCTGCACATCCCGTAATCCTGCAACAGTAGACGTGCCCATCGGGGGGGGACTGCCAACGTAAATCGCTGTACTGGACGGTGTCAATCGGGGGTCACTGTCAAAAATCGGGTCGGTCAGGACAGTATCTGCACAGCCCGAATCAGGCCACCCCCTGACTGTCGACACACTGCACAGCCAGCCCCAGTACTCCCTGACAGTAATCTGCACAGCCAGCCCCAGCCCCCTGACAGTAATCTGCACAGCCAGCCCCAGTCCCCTGACAGTAATCTGCACAGCCAGCCCCAGCCCCCTGACAGTAATCTGCACAGCCAGCCCCAGCCCCCTGACAGTAATCTGCACAGCCAGCCCCAGCCCCCTGACAGTAATCTGCACAGCCAGCCCCAGTCCCCCGACAGTAATCTGCACAGCCAGCCCCAGTCCCCCGACAGTAATCTGCACAGCCAGCCCCAGCCCCCTGACAGTAATCTGCACAGCCAGCCCCAGTCCCCCGACAGTAATCTGCACAGCCAGCCCCAGTCCCCTGACAGTAATCTGCACAGCCAGCCCCAGCCCCCTGACAGTAATCTGCACAGCCAGCCCCAGCCCCCCGACAGTAATCTGCACAGCCAGCCCCAGCCCCCCGACAGTAATCTGCACAGCCAGCCCCAGTCCCCCGACAGTAATCTGCACAGCCAGCCCCAGCCCCCTGACAGTAATCTGCACAGCCAGCCCCAGCCCCCTGACAGTAATCTGCACAGCCCCAGAAGGGCTGTCTTAACGTGTTTGGTCGGAGTCATGGCTACCGGTCGATTAGACGTTTCGGAGGGGTCGCGGGGACTGTCATTAAACGTGTCGTCGGGTCAGGGGGCTGTCATTAAGACGTGTCGGCGGGGGTCTGGGACTGCATTAGACCGTGTCGGCTGGGGTCAAAGGGGGCTTGTCATTAGAACGTGTCGGTTCGGGTCGGGGGACTGTCTTAGACGTGTCGGTCCCGGGGTCGGGGGGGCTGTCGATTAGGGACGTGTGGGTCTGGGGTCCGGTGGCTGGGTGTTGGACGGTGTCGTCTGGGTCGGGGACTTCATTAGACGTGTCGGTCGGGTCGTGGGGCTGTCTTAGACGTGTGGGTTCGGGGTAGGGTACTGTCTTATACGTGTCGGTCGGGTCAGGTAGGCTGTCAATGTCATTAAGGCGTGTTCGGTTCGGGGTCAGGGTACTGTCTTAGACGTGTCGGTTCGGGGTCAGGGGACGGTCATTAAGACGTGTCGGTCGGGTGTCAGTGGACTGTCATTAGACGTGTGCGGTCGGGTCATGGGACTGGTCTTAGACGTTTCGGTCCGGGGCGTGGACTGTTCAACGTGTCCGTTCGTGTGTCAGTGGGGCTGCATTGGTTGTTGTCGGTCGGGTCAGGGGACTGCATTATGCGGTCGGTCGGGTCAGTTGCCTGTCATATTTAGACGTTTTGGGCGGGGTCAGGGACTGTGTCTCATTATACTTGTCGGTCGGGGTCTGTGGGGGCCCCAACCACCCCCCTGACAGAGTAATTCTTCAAAAACCTATCCAGCCCCAGCCTAACACGACTGACAGTGCTTCTGCACAGGAGCCGCCCCAGTTCCCCCGACGTAACGCACAGAAAATTAAAGTACCTGACAGTAATCTGCACAGCCAGCCCCAGTCCCCTGACAGTAATCTGCACAGCCAGCCCCAGTCCCCTGACAGTAATCTGCACAGCCAGCCCCAGCCCCCCGACAGTAATCTGCACAGCCAGCCCCAGCCCCCCGACAGTAATCTGCACAGCCAGCCCCAGCCCCCCGACAGTAATCTGCACAGCCAGCCCCAGCCCCCTGACAGTAATCTGCACAGCCAGCCCCAGCCCCCCGACAGTAATCTGCACAGCCAGCCCCAGTCCCCTGACAGTAATCTGCACAGCCAGCCCCAGCCCCCCGACAGTAACCTGCACAGCCAGCCCCAGCCCCCCGACAGTAATCTGCACAGCCAGCCCCAGTCCCCCGACAGTAATCTGCACAGCCAGCCCCAGCCCCCTGACAGTAATCTGCACAGCCAGCCCCAGCCCCCCGACAGTAATCTGCACAGCCAGCCCCAGTCCCCTGACAGTAATCTGCACAGCCAGCCCCAGCCCCCCGACAGTAATCTGCACAGCCAGCCCCAGTCCCCCGACAGTAATCTGCACAGCCAGCCCCAGCCCCCTGACAGTAATCTGCACAGCCAGCCCCAGCCCCCCGACAGTAACCTGCACAGCCAGCCCCAGCCCCCCGACAGTAATCTGCACAGCCAGCCCCAGCCCCCTGACAGTAATCTGCACAGCCAGCCCCAGCCCCCTGACAGTAATCTGCACAGCCAGCCCCAGCCCCCTGACAGTAATCTGCACAGCCAGCCCCAGTCCCCTGACAGTAATCTGCACAGCCAGCCCCAGCCCCCTGACAGTAATCTGCACAGCCAGCCCCAGCCCCCTGACAGTAATCTGCACAGCCAGCCCCAGCCCCCTGACAGTAATCTGCACAGCCAGCCCCAGTACCCTGACAGTAATCTGCACAGCCAGCCCCAGCCCCCCGACAGTAATCTGCACAGCCAGCCCCAGTCCCCCGACAGTAATCTGCACAGCCAGCCCCAGCCCCCTGACAGTAATCTGCACAGCCAGCCCCAGCCCCCCTGACAGTAATCTGCACAGCCAGCCCCAGCCCCCCGACAGTAATCTGCACAGCCAGCCCCAGCCCCCTGACAGTAATCTGCACAGCCAGCCCCAGCCCCCTGACAGTAATCTGCACAGCCAGCCCCAGTCCCCCGACAGTAATCTGCACAGCCAGCCCCAGCCCCCTGACAGTAATCTGCACAGCCAGCCCCAGCCCCCTGACAGTAATCTGCACAGCCAGCCCCAGTCCCCTGACAGTAATCTGCACAGCCAGCCCCAGTCCCCCGACAGTAATCTGCACAGCCAGCCCCAGTCCCCTGACAGTAATCTGCACAGCCAGCCCCAGCCCCCTGACAGTAATCTGCACAGCCAGCCCCAGTCCCCTGACAGTAATCTGCACAGCCAGCCCCAGTCCCCTGACAGTAATCTGCACAGCCAGCCCCAGCCCCCTGACAGTAATCTGCACAGCCAGCCCCAGTCCCCCGACAGTAATCTGCACAGCCAGCCCCAGCCCCCCGACAGTAATCTGCACAGCCAGCCCCAGCCCCCTGACAGTAATCTGCACAGCCAGCCCCAGCCCCCTGACAGTAATCTGCACAGCCAGCCCCAGTCCCCCGACAGTAATCTGCACAGCCAGCCCCAGCCCCCCGACAGTAATCTGCACAGCCAGCCCCAGCCCCCCGACAGTAATCTGCACAGCCAGCCCCAGCCCCCTGACAGTAATCTGCACAGCCAGCCCCAGTCCCCCGACAGTAATCTGCACAGCCAGCCCCAGCCCCCCGACAGTAATCTGCACAGCCAGCCCCAGCCCCCTGACAGTAATCTGCACAGCCAGCCCCAGCCCCCTGACAGTAATCTGCACAGCCAGCCCCAGTCCCCCGACAGTAATCTGCACAGCCAGCCCCAGCCCCCTGACAGTAATCTGCACAGCCAGCCCCAGCCCCCTGACAGTAATCTGCACAGCCAGCCCCAGCCCCCTGACAGTAATGCACAGCCAGCCCCGGGGGTTGCAGAGGGGAGGCTTGGGTCGGATTAGGGACCTGCACAGCCAGCCCCAGCCCCCTGACAGTAATCTGCACAGCCAGCCCCAGTCCCCTGACAGTAATCTGCACAGCCAGCCCCAGCCCCCTGACAGTAATCTGCACAGCCAGCCCCAGCCCCCCGACAGTAATCTGCACAGCCAGCCCCAGCCCCCCGACAGTAATCTGCACAGCCAGCCCCAGCCCCCTGACAGTAATCTGCACAGCCAGCCCCAGTCCCCCGACAGTAATCTGCACAGCCAGCCCCAGTCCCCCGACAGTAATCTGCACAGCCAGCCCCAGTCCCCCGACAGTAATCTGCACAGCCAGCCCCAGCCCCCTGACAGTAATCTGCACAGCCAGCCACACACCACACACACACACACCACACCACACACACACCCACACCGTACATACACACATCCGACACACACGACACACACACACCCAACACACACCCACACTAGTGGGCTCTTTGACGCCTCTATCTGGCACATGAGATTCTGCCCTGGGGTGTTAAAGACTAACAACGCTCCTGGGCTTCTCTTCTTTCCTCCCCAGCCTTACTTCCCATTGAATACACCATTAATCTAACCAGGTAGTCTCCTGACCCTCCTCTTATTATCAGCACAGAGCAGTGCCCTGGCCAGTCAGTGGAGACAAGCTCCTGGCAATATTGATTTGGCTATTGTCACTTTAATATCGCTCACGTTTATCAGTCATACAAATGATTTCCACCACTTAAAACTGTGTTGCTGTGCAGTATTGCACGCTGCCTACTATAGTACCACAATGAAACAGCAAACTGTTAATTCACATTGTAATCAATGACATTCCTAATGCTATATTTGAGTTCCACAGAAAAAAAACCAAAAAAGCAAAAACCAGGTATAGTTTTTCTATCAACACTTTGTTTTGCCGGGTTATTGGTAATAAAGTAACCTTGTCTCAATTACTTGTAATCAGATTGCTTTTCAGGGCCCAAAGTACTAGAGATTAGATATATAAATGATAGTTAATTCAAAAGAATGTTAAGAATTCTATGTACATCTGAAGAACTTAAAATTATGCAGTAACAAGTGAAATTAGGAGTACACGTTGTGTGTTTTATTAATATTATTATTATTATTATTGATGCTATTGGCAAAAGTAATCTAAAAGTAATCAGTAATATATTACTTCTATAAGAAAGTAATCAGTAATATGTAACAATGTTTCCTGAAGCAGCATTGAACAATGCAGGGTTAAGGTATAAAGTAACAGATCCTCTCTCTACACAGCAGAGTGAACACCCACATGAGCCACACAGTCACGTGACTTCCCAGACATGTGGTGAGGGCTCTGGTAAACATGAGTTGATCTGTTTTCAAAGCAGCTGACTGTTTGCTGGCCACTGCCATAATACATTTAGATCTGTTAAACCAAACATAGGTCTTTGATTCAAATGCCTAATCAAACAAACGCACTTCCAGTGTAAGTCCTGATTCGAACCAGATAGCATGAATCATGAAGGTAACACAACTGCAAATTCAGTCTCGTGTGAAAAGATGTTGTCTCTTTTGTGGAAGTTTGATTGAAAGGTTTCTGTTATTTTGGATTAATTCCAGTCAACTGTTCAAAAGTGGAAATTTCTGGGGGTTCCCAAGTAGTTCCCACGTGGAGCGAGGGAGTGCAGGAGAGAGGAGGCAGGAGAGGGAACAGTAAAGAGGGGGCAGGAGAGAGGGAGTGCAGGAGAGAGGGTGTGCAGGAGAGAGGGGGCAGGAGAGAGGGAGTGCAGGAGAGAGGGGGCAGGAGAGAGGGACCAGGAGAGAGGGAGTGCTGGAGAGAGGGGGGAAGAGGGGATAGGGGAGAGGGAGCAGGACAGAGGGGGAAGGAGAAAGGGAGCAGGAGAGAGGTACCAGGAGAGAGGGAGTGTTGGAGAGAGGGAGTGCAGGAGCGAGGAAGCAGGAGAGAGGGAGTGCTGGAGAGATGGAGTAGAGGAGAGAGATAGTGCAGGAGACATGGGGCAGGAGAGAGGTGCAGGGGAGAGAGAGCAGGGGAGAGGGAGCAGGAGAGAAGGAGCACAGGAGAGAGGGGGCAAGAGAGAGGGAGCAGAAGAGAGGAGGCAAGAGAGAGGGAGTGCTTTAGAGAGGGGGAGCAGGAGATAGGGAGCAGGAGAGAGGGAGCAGGAGAAAAACAGGGAGAGAGAATGAGCAGGAGAGAGGAGGAGCAGGAGAGAGTGAGCACACCTCAACTTTGGCCTGCCATTCAGTTCTGTGCCTCTCTCTCTCAAGGAGATTGACAATCATGTGGAATTGTGTATTCAGTTTTGTCCACTAAATTAAAAGCCCCAAACTCAACTCACCTGAGCCGGATTCAAACAGGGGTGAAACCAGATCACCCACCACACAGCAACAGAATGTCTTACCTGTTTTGTTTCTAGAACCATGAGATCACCTACACTTCAGTGCAGACAGAAGGAGCGCCTCCCAGTGGCAGGACGGAGAACGACAGAAGAGAAAGCCCTCTTTACGCCAATATTGTGAGAAGGAGCATGGAGCAGTCTGTGTACAGCACTGTGAGGGTTCGGGAGGGGGGAGGGTCAATTCAGGTACCCCCTGAGCACCACCCCACAGACTCCTGAATAGAAAGAGGTCTTTTCAGAGGTCTGGTCCCCGTCACTTCAATGGAATTGATTCATGACCAAAGGAGGTGGAAAAGATATTGCTGGGATAAGTCCAGCGAGCAGCACAGTTCAGTTGAACTTTAATTGGTTCTATCTTCGACAGTCTTGTTACAATCAAAACCAGTTGCTTTAAAACTGAACTGCAAACCTCATACAAGGTCAGGTGATGAATGGCATCTGGAGCCAGTTATTATTTTTTTGTATGACCTACGCATGGTGGCGTTATGATTAACCAGCTGATAAGGGGGTTTTGTTTCAGTTTCAGCACTTGTATAGCACATGTTCTTAACCTTGAACCGCTGTTGTGAAAACAAACCCTCAGTATCCATGAAACTGAAAGTATCAGCAATGGGCTTACTCTGCTACTTCGTACATGCAACTGCACCAGCGCGGACCATGGCAATTGATTGGCTGAGGTATGAGCCGCTGTTGCAATTGTTATGCGAATGTGGTTATTTGCCAACAGTCCCTATATGGTCAGGACAGTCCCGATGCATAGAGATAAAATCCTGATATTTATTTTTGGAAATTCTTCACAGCTATCCCAAAGCGTTCGCTCTCCCACGCCACTGTTTCATTTTTGTGTTCAAGTGACCAGATCTCGGTTTATTGACATGTCATATTGCACAAGCATACTGTTTCCTCGCTGCTGGTGTCCCTCTGAATAGTTTCCAAATGTTGGCAAGTACGTAAAGGCCCCTACACACCAGGCACAAGCGATGATGTGCAGTGAAGCGGCACAATGAATAGAATCTATACTTTTAATCTTTCACACCACAGAGCAGCACGAAATAAACAGGACTGAACCTAGAGGACTGACCAATCAGACAACAGCTTCGTGACCTTTGCGATTATAAAGATACATTGATGAAACAGAAAGGCCCTCAATATCAATAGTGTCTTCGCACAGTCCTGTCTTCACAGAAATGTTCTGGGTCCGAGACAAAGTGAATGACTTAGTCCCCCGCGTCTGGTGCTCCAGTGGCCTCTGCGAGCCCCTGTGTGGCTGGGGATTAGAGTCAAGTGGAGACAATTGCTGCTGCTGTTTGTGTCACTGCCTGCTGTTTAATAAAAAGCCTGCTGTGGCTATTATTGAATGACACTTTCCTATTGCCGGAGTCCCTTAGCTAATAACGCTGCAGTAGTGTTAACTATCAAGCTCACAATACCTGCACTCTGCTTGTGCTCTGTGCTGGTGCGGACAGTGCTAGCTTGGGATTGAAGAGTCTGAACAGGGTTCATTCATTTTTCTTTCTTATTCATAGCGGGTCAGTTGCAACGATCTCGCAGTGTTAGTACGGAGCTGCGTACCAGCTAGTACGGTACTATCTCGGGATCATCCCCAGCTACGTACTAACTTAATACCAATTGCAACGAAAAAAGAAGCGGAACAAAGTTGGGGACTAGCTGATCTATCTAGTAGGTTTTAGTACGGTACTAAGGATTGTGGTTTGTTTTTGTGTGCTTCCAAACAGGAACTGAAGAGGGCCGGGGCTCTGAGCGATTGGTACTGATTATATTTAAAAGTGTGTTATTTATTATTATTATTATATTATTATATTATTATTAGTGATTATTATTATTGTATTATTTATTTATTTATTATTTATTTTTACGAACCCTAAGCATATAAATAATAAATAATAAATGCTTTGGATTCATGTATAATTTAAAAAATACTACTAATAAGTACTTTCAAATTTTGACTTTCCCAACCGCGTATATATATCTGCTGTTTTTCTTGTTTGTGCCTTAAGGGTGGCCTTAAAAAAAAAACCGATAGTTTTACTATGGTTGGGTGCGTTCTTGGGCTGTTTTGAACAAACAGCAACATACATCAGGATTTGTGACGTATGTTATACATAAATAAAATTTTTAATTGGCGCACTGGCGACACCGCTCGGTACTTGGAAGTAATACAGACTTTAATAACACAACACAGTACCATCCTCCCCCTCCTCCATGCATACTAACAGCCTACTAATGAACATGAGGTATAATTTGACTACTCAAGCATACTTTAAACCAATATACATAATATCCTTTTATATATAACTTAAAAATATACTTACTCCGTAGATTCACTATTGCAATAGGTTCCATGTGGGTAATACTAATTACTGTACAGGGCTGTAACATTCCAAAGATCCCTTATATAATATATAATATATATATATATATATAATTATATAGATATATATATATATATATATAATAACACAACACACAACCCACGTGTAATAGGTTATGTCTTTTATATGTAAAATACAGGTACATAGATTTGTGATTATGAATTGTTCAGTTTCATAAAAGCTGTCAATACATTTTGGGATTTTTCACATTGTTTCACATAGTACGGTACTATATACATCGTTAGTCTATAGAAAGGGTTAGACAAACTTCGTCTTGTACATAGTATTTATTTAGTTATTTTGGGGTTCTTTGCAAATGAGACCTTTTTTAGTACGCAGCTGGAGACTAACTTCAGCCACCAAGTTTGTTGCAATTTGTATTTAACACACTTAAACTTGTCGTACTAGTTTAGTAGGAGCTGCGTGCTAACCCGGGGATCATCTCCAGATAGTACCGGGGCTTTTCAAAGTCGTTGCAACTGACCCAGGTGAGCGTCAGCGGTCAGCTATCACACACACACTCAGAACGAATATGTTTTTTTTAAATTGAAATAAAATCTTTGACTGTTTATTACTTTGTTAAAACACACGTTTGCATATGGTATGTTTCCGTTGCTAAAACTTTTTATATTCTTCAGAGATCTTGTGTTTGACCGTAACAATTTACCAAGGTTTTTATTTTTATTGTCATGAGCTTTTGCGTGTGTGTTATTTTACACAACAATATTGTTGTTATTGGTCTTGTGCTTTTATTTTAAAACAAAATGTTTGTACTTTTTATTTATAACAAATTATAACAATTCAGGGTACAAATAGCAATTGAAAGTGATGCCCCTAAGGCGTACACAACTTATTTTTCTGAACACGTATATGTATATGTGAACGGTTAAATGCATGCCCTTAATGAGTTTGGTTGGTTGTTATCAAGAGTGTGCGTTTCCTGTGATTCGCACACAGAGAGAGAAGAGGAGGAGCTCGCTGAGAGAAAGTCCGATTTCTTTCCTGTGATTCAAATCGAGCGAGCGTGCCATACCGACTTGCTGTGTGTGAATGAGAAGCATCACAACTGAACAAGGTTAGTAACTGATGCGTTACTGTGCAATAGTCCTGCTTAGCAATAAGACCTTACCGCTTTAATCTATAAGCAAAAGTGGAAAAGAGACGGATTGAAACTGAAGTGACTGCATTGAAAGGTTGTTATCAGCTCTCTTCACTGGCAGCAGCAAGAAACTTTGTATTGTTTATATATAAAAACTAGTGCGGGAGAACTTAATGCGTGGACTGGGTACAGTGCTACAAACGCTGCAAAAGAAACAGTTGGATTAAAATTAAAGTGACACTTATTATTCAGTCAAACTCATTGAATTAACTCAGCGCGAAAGTGCATAAATACTTAATTTTTTTTTTTTGTTTGCCACGAGTAAGGAATACCTTTCTCAAACTAAAGAGGGCGATGTCTATTTATATACATATAGGGTACTAATATATATGTTGTGTGAGGAGACTTTAAATAGATAACAGGAAGGACTTCTCTAATACTGTCAGCAGGCGCATTGACATCAGCAGATCGCTCTATGCAGTACTTCTGGGCGCATAGCAGCAATAATGCAATTTACGCTTTATCTGCAACTCTCTCGATTACAAAATAACATCATTCAATGGCAACAGGTTTTAAATATAGTACCTGATCTGAATACTTACAGGTAGCTCTTCCATCGCCAATGAGTGCTGCGGATGGATGACAGTTTGGAAAGGTTTTATTCTGTCGCTGTGCTTCTCCTTTTTACAATTGTTTCCTATCTGCGTAGAATCTGTTAACTAGATAGGCGTTGGATGTTTTCTTTTTTGTTAAGAGTGTGTTATCCACACCTGTATAAAAGGGTTATAAACCTTGAGACCCTGACGCTTGTGAAGAGCCCACGTGTGTTGTTCACAGAGTAATGTGGAACGCCTGCGTTGGAATGCCTGCACCTCTCCAATCCTGGCTGTTCTAAATGTTCTATCTGCTTCTAAATAAGGCCTAGGGTCACTTCTGCGCGCCCGTAGCATGCAGGTTGCTGAAGTACTGGTGGGGCACGAGGAGATGGGATTTCCTCTTCAAAACGTCACTTTTTGATTCACACCAGGAAAAAAAGTTTGATTTTATATAAACATGATCTCGAGGCTTTACTTGTCAGCTAGTTAGGAGAAAATGGGGGCTTTCAGATGCATAAATATGGTTGGGGTTATGCTCAGGAAGTGTAAGCAGATGGCCTGAGAATAAGGCAATTTAAACTCCGAGAACTTTCTTTAATTTTTAGAAAAAAGAGTAATACGCTAGATACGCATGTTTCAACCACAAAATTCATAGATACGCCTCCTTATTCTTCTTTGCAAAACTCCCGAGTGGAGAACCCATGGTAATGCAGCTTGCAAATATGAGTCATGTAATGTTCTACAGATTTTGATATCTACAGTTCTTTAAACTATAGCTAAGTCAAGAAAAGTTAAAGCAATAACAAATCTATTAGCATTGCTAGGAAACGAACTGGAAACGTAAACGATCAGTGCAAAAAACGCCCCTTGTGGTCCGTCAGCCATTGGGCCGCAAAGAACCCCCTGTGATCTCTCATATGATGTAAATACACTCTTTAGCTCTTTATGTTTCAAAGAGTGTCTCTGTGTCTCGGGGGTGGTGGTATAGGCTCTCTAAAAGACATAACCAGGTCTGATCTGCAGTGGACGGACGGGAGAGGGCAAGTTATAACAGCTATGTCTGAAACCAGCGAGGAGCAGGATGGGGAGGGTCTGTACACTGTCAGGAGTTATCTGAGGACACCCAAGCTGGAGGGGGGCCAGGTTTCCTGCGTCATTAAATACGGAGAGGACCAGAGAGAGCTGCGATCGAGCGCTAAAATCGTTGGTCAGTAATCTGTTGTGTGTTACCTTTCTACTTCACTTGCTAGATCGAAGCTGTGTTGTTTGAGCATGACTGTCAGCTGTCTTTTTTTCTTTTTTTTTTCCGGCTTGTGAAAGGCAGATTTAACATTCTCATATGACTGTTTATAAGAAGCAGGAGAGTTGTCCTCTGCTAGCCTCTCCTCCTCAGAGAAACAACACGACCGCGCTCCTTGTTCTCGATCCTGAAAACTCTCAGTTTATATTGTGGCAGATAACAAAGCGGAAGAGTGGGCAAAACAGGATTTTAGCACTTCAAATCTGCAGATGACAAAAAAAACAACAACAAAAAAAAACACCTTCAAAACACCAAAACACTGACATATAACATCAGGCTGCTGTGCAGAGTTCCATGGGCGATAAATAAGTCAACTCCCCTAGTCAGGCATTGCAGATCACAAATTCCGCTTGGCTGGCTATCTAAGTCAGTCTTTAAAATGTCTTGCTTTTAGTTTGCTGTTTGTAAGAAAAACTACTCGTTTCTTTCATCAGGAGATAGTGTTCCATCTCTTCCATGGCTGCGTGTGTCGAGTGTACCTTCTTTATCGCTGCTTTTATTATTTCTGTTCTGTGTTTATATAGGGGCATCAGCCTGGGGGATCCGGAGTACAGGTATTATGTATTTAGTAACTTAAATACTAAACAGCACTGAGTTTGTCTAAAAAAGGGCTGCCGCCTCGTAGTATTTCCCTGCACACTCTCATTGTACTGAATAAACGCCTGCACACATTCAGGACAGCCCAGTATTAAATAAATGTGCTTCGCGTGTTTTGGTTGTTTTTTTTATGAATAAGGAAAAGCAGTTAATAATTTGTAATGAGGGAACTTTTTGGTCATATTATTCTTAGCAGTATCACTTTAAGCAAAAAAGAAAACATTACAATATATTTCACTGCTTATGTATCCTCCTGATAAGTAATATTTATTGATGATGGCAGTGATATATCTGTTGTTGTCGTTGTTCGTTGTCATTCATGTTTGTTTGGGTCGTTTGGTCGAACAAAAGGTTTGCTCAAATGAATAAATGTTGTACTTGGCAGGCATCAGTGGAAAGAGGTGCATCTCAAAGAGAAACAAAAGCAAGGCTTCTCTGAAAGCGAATGAAACGAGTTGCCTTTTGCGCTTCTTCCTGCTGGCATCAACAGACACCTTTGCCTTGTGCCAGTGGACAGAGGACTGGTTTCAGAGCACAGGGCACAGCGCCTTTAATATTAAAGAGCTAACAATTTAAAAGGGGCTATCAAATGTTCTTGGTAAGAACATATCGTAAAGAGCATGAAAGAGAGTACTCACTTGTCGTGCGATTATGCTGTTTTTCTACGAGAGGAACGCAGTTTGGGGCAGACAGTACGCGACTACTGGTTGATTTTTCTTTGCTATAGCTGTCAGGGCGGGCTAAGCGAGATATTTCTCATTGGGTAACCTTCAAACAACTAGAGAGCTACAGCATCCTGAAAGCTGTTTACCTGCCGTGCCTCACTAGGACATCACGCCACACTCTACCTCGCTTTACTAGCCAATCCAGGTCGTCATTCTCACATTGTTTTTTTGTTTTTTCCCTTCTGAAAAAAACAAAGCACCAAATAAAATGACCTAAACAATTCTGATTCTACAGTAACAAGCTTAGAGAAGTCAGGATTAAAATCAATACAGTGATGAAGACACTGGCTGAAGTGTTTGTGACTTTGTTTGTTAAAGGCTGTAATGTATGACAATGCGTTTTGTTTTATATGAGAATCATATTGGCACCAGTAAAAAATAAAAAAAAACTCGTAAAAAAAAAAAAAAAAAAAATAAAAACGCCCCAATGAAACTGCACTAACTCGTGTTAGTTTGGACCTAGATATTCTTGTTAAATATATTTGCAACTGGTGTTTATGATGATGCTTGGCCAGACGCCTACGGCAAGCCAGCCGCGAATTTGTGTAGCCTCAGCACTGGGGAGCGATGGGTAGAGGAGTACGTCATTGCTTGTTTATTCCTCTTTTCTAAAAGTATACAAGTGATTACACAACACAGACACAGACGGCTTTGTCCTTAGGTTGTGGTGTAACAGAATCTTAGACATCTTGCCAATGAATGCCACACTAGATTGTGTGACTTACGTAAACGGGCTCAATATCATTAAACTGCTTCAAAATAACTCACTCGTACGCTGCCTACCAGGGTGTCCTCGCTAACTCAATCCAGTAATAGAATTCAGACTGGAGAAATGTGGAGGCAGAACCTTTAGATGAAATCACTAGTAAACGCCTGAGCTCAAAACCAAACAAGAGAGGCTCCACGAATGGCTGAAGGCCATAGATGTAAAATGCATATCTTAGTAACGATAATCTGCCACTGGAAGGTAACTATTAAAATATAAGTGAGACCAGGCTGGTGGTTATTTGTGAAGTCATAAAAACTACAAGCAGTAATGGCTATATTGATACGTGTACCTTTTTCTTCATTTTCTACCGTTGTTCCTTCCTTTACACAGGATTGTATGCTGGCAGGCGTTTACGAAAATTAGGGCCCCTTGCGCGACTTTTTGATGTCTGAAAATTAAAATTAAAGGTACAATGCGCAAAAAAACCACACCCTTGCTGTCTGAAGATTTGGCATATTAAAACGAAAAACATTACCAAACCACGTCATGTGTCAGTAGTAGCGTCCGAAGCAGTACATCAGAAATGAACATAGCTGGATCGACAGGCCAATGGGAAAGGACAATGGAGTTAATTCAGGTGCATTACTCTTTGTTTTTGTTTTTTAAAACAGTTATTTATTTTATTATTTTTTTGGCAATTTCTTATATAAAGTTAAAACTGATCTGCCCAACTGAGGGCTGGCCCTCCCAGGTGGGGCTGGTGGGCTGCCCCCTCTCCAGTTGCCCGCTGAATCCCCCTCCCGCAGTACACATCTACCCTCCCTACCCCCCCCCCCAAGTTCGCCCACCCCGCTCACCCCACCCCCCCCGTGTTCACCCTCTCCCCGGCCCCCCCCTGCTTCACATTTCTGTCATTTGCACCCTGTTACAGAGACCCCTGGAACAAGACGGTCCATTGCTCAATCACCCCGAGTGGCCCTACCAGGCTCTGCTTATGCTTGAAAGGCACCGGGTGCTTTTCTGTGTGAACCTGGCGTGGCAGTCCTGGAATAATCAAAAAGATCTAGGCCAAGGACTGGGAAAACATCTAAACTCTTTGCAGGTGTGATCAAATGCGTCATAGGGATTTGCATTGGGGGGGGCAGTGAGTATCTCTACCAGAATCTTTCCTGTCTGAGTATGTATGCTGTATGCAGCATAGCAGGGTGATGGCAGAGAGACCGAGGTTATTAGAACAGCTATTGTTTGTACTTATATCTCTCGCCACAGCCTTTAGTATACACTTCTTCATGCTATCAATGGCATACAATGCGTTTTTATCTTTTTTTAAATTAATAGTTGGAGCAGCTATGGTTGCAATTATGTCATTATGCACGAAAAGTATCACAGTTGAATGTTAGTCGAAGGGAGATGCCCTCTGTCTCTGCTGGGGCACTTTATTGATCGTCTTAATTGCTTTCGGGCAGGGGGCTGGTGAATTATTTTGGAATTTGCTGACGGCACGCCTCTGTCCCTTTGGCTGTACTTCCGTCCTGGAGCCCCCCCGCCCGCCGCTCCCCCCCCCCGTCTGTGGCAACAGGCCTGTACTATATCGTTCATAATTACACCTACGTTACCCAGTGAGCAAGCTTGCCCAATTTCTTCTATTAGTATTACAGATTGAGCCTTTTCGTTTTTTTTTTTTAATTATAAACTGATTGTGTATTGTGAAATATATGATCATTGTGTTTAATTAAAGAATTCCATAGTTATTGAGTTGTCCGTTTTTCACCCACAAGATACTTCTTGTTGTTTGTGTGTATGTGTGGCAAGTGATTCAGTTCACAGGGGAAACGGCTGCAGTTATTTTAATCAAGTACACATTGTAACCAAGAATCTCATTGCCTTTCCTATTGAACCAATAGATAACACCTTGCTTTATGTGATCAAAATGAAGGTGTATGAGCATCTGTTCTGATCCAAACTAATGAATCTCTTGTGAAGGGGGAGATGCCTGGGTCATGGAGTCTTGGGAACGGGAGGTGCCAGCGTCATGGAATCTTGGGAAGGGGGAGGTGCCCTGGTCGTGGAATCTTGTGAAGGGGGAGGTGCCCTGGTCATGGAATCTTGTGAAGGGGGAAGTTCCCTGGTCATGGAATCTTGTGAAGGGGGAAGTTCCCTGGTCATGGAATCTTGTGAAGGGGGAAGTTCCCTGGTCATGGAATCTTGTGAAGGGGGAAGTTCCCTGGTCATGGAATCTTGTGAAGGGGGAAGTTCCCTGGTCATGGAATCTTGTGAAGGGGGAGGTGCCCTGGTCATGGAATCTTGTGAAGGGGGAGGTGCCCAGGAAATTGACGTCCAGTGAAGTGCATTTCCTCGCTGCGTAAACTTGATGGGATTCCAAGCTCAATTATACTATAATTATGCCTCATAAGATCCGGACTGCAGGGTAGATCTTGAACTGAAAGGCAGGTCAGACAGCTGTCTGTCTAGCAGGGCACTTGGTGCAAGGTGGCGACCAAGCACTATTGGTGCAACAATGGACAATAAAAAAATTAAGCGGCTTGGGAGGCTGCGAGATTCAAACAGCATTTGAGATACAAACATCACACTGTCTATTAAACACACCATTGCATGTGGTCTTATAATTTCATCATAAACAGGGGCCAAAGAAGAGAATAGCCGTTTGCAATTTCATTATAAGGCAGCACCATCTTCGCGAAACTGGAGCATATCATTACCTCATACAATAGGACAGGCAGCTTTCAGTCATAAACAACAGTGAAACAATTGCAACTGAGGAGAGAGGTCAAGCTACAAGTAGGTTCATTATTTTCAATTAGGAATTTGTTGCATGGGAAGGAACAGAAAACCCCGTTAGGAAGTGTATCTCCACACAGACTAAGTAACTTGGAAGTAAGAATCAGTCATTTTAGGGGGCGTAGTTCTGCGGATCATACATACTGCACCTTACAAAATTTATCCTGGTTTACCGTGTATAAAATATGCTTTACCGATATCAGCCCTGTGCTTACAAAGGATGCCTCTATGCTTTAGCTATATGCACTTTGCTTTGCTGTCCTTTACTACGGACTGTCTTATTACACTATTTTCCTTTTCGCTCTGAGAAAAACGTAAGGGGAAGTATTTCCCAAACAAGGATGAGCGCATGATATCATTACTTCAGGTTCTGGAATATATTCCTGTCTAAAATATACGTGGCTTTCAAAAGTAGTCACGCCACACACGCACCGCCTCGAGATCGCTTTCCAAGCACATTTTATTGTGTTACAACTTGGAATCAAATGGATTTAATTAGGAGTTTTTTTGTCACTGATCAACACAAAAAAAAAATTCCATAATGTCAAAGTGAAAAAAAATCTACAAATTGTTCTAAATTAATGCCAAATATTACAAACCACAAGAAGATAATGTGAATTGGGCATGTAGTATTCACGGAAGATCCCATATTGCTATGAGCACCAACCTGCAATGATATAAGCTCTGGTGCAAACAATTGTCTTTAGAATTCACATAATTAGTTAAATGGAGTCCACATGTGTACAATTAAGGTGAGCTTTGCAGTCCAATAGCCAGCATGATTTTCAGGTTAAAATACACCTGTGCTCTCAAAGGTGCTGGTCGGCACAGTTGGAGTCGAGTACTTTTCCAACAAAAACTGCAGTTAACTGCATCCCCTGGAATAATGTATCTCAAAAGCACCAATCGGGTAAAGATATAAAAACCTGTCCAAGGCATTTGAGATATCATCCCAAATATGTCGCCGAAGAGGCAAAGACCACTATTATCAGAACTGAGAAATATGGTAGTCAATACATGCAAAGGTCTGTGAATTCATGTCTGAGAAACATAGGCCATCCTTAAAAACTAAATAACGTAGTATCCAAAGTGAGAAAGGCACAATATCCATGGATGGCTTTCACCAACCAGGCTTATGGCAACATTCATAAAGGAATTACAGGTCGTCGAAGGTTCGCACATTCTTCCACGCTGAGCTGGGAGGAGCACACGGCTATAACGGGCAACAATTAGCCCGGGTAGCTGTTTAAAAATCACAAAACTCGGGGCTTTATAGAAGTGGGGGCAAAAAGGAAGCCATTGTTGAAAAAAAACTCACATCAAAACTCGGCTAGAGTTTGCCAGAAGGCATATAGGAGACTCTGAGACCAAGTGTCAAAATATGCTAGTTGTCTGATTAGACGGCAAAAATCCAAGACGCTTTTTTAGGCCTTAACGTTGAAGACGGCCTATGATTTGCGGCACGAGCCTAAGTAACACGCGGCACATCATCTCTTAAGGGAACACACACGCCATCTCCATCGATCCGGTGTAACATGGTGTGGGCAGCATCATGCGCATTGGGTGAACTGCTTCTCGTGTCCAGGCGCTGGAAAGCTTGTGAAGATAGAGGGGGCAAATATGGTGTCTATTAAAGTAGCAGAGAAATCCTGCGAGGGAAAACCTGCTGAAGTTCTGGCGAAGAGACCTGGGACTTGGGAGAAAATATTCATCTTCGCAGCAGGTATCAGAAGTGACGGCCCAAACGTGACAGCCACAAAAGTCGCAGCTAATCGACTGGAGTGCTTAAAAACAAAAAGGGTCAATTCCTGGAGTGGCCTCTAGCAAAGCCGATCCTCAATTCCAATTGAGATATGTGGAAAGGGTTGAAAAAAAATGCTCGTTCACAGCTGCCAAAGGACAAGGCTCCTCGGTCCACAAAGGCCGCCCATTGCCATCTTTTACGGAAGCTGATTGCAATTTTATTGCAAATGAGAGTAATGTAGGCAAAATTGCAAGTGTCCAGATGTGGCAAAGCTGGTATTAGACTTAATCCAAATAGACTCATAGGATAGCTGTAATTGCTGCCGTAAGAGGCTCTACCAAATATGCACTCATAGGGGGTGAATTCTTATAGCAAATCGAGAAGATATTTTCTGATTTTGTATTTGTAAATAATTCTACGAACACATTTGTATGATCTTTTTCTGCTGATTAGTGATTTTTAGGCTCATGTTTGCTTATGCTGATAACTATGGCTGGGACTGGCTGGAATATTGTAGTATATGAGCCATTACCTCTAGAATTTGATCAGCCTCGTTACAGCAGGATGGCTGTAGGGGGTGAGCTGTTCAGTACCATGAAAATGCAGACTCCAAACAATTAAGAAATGTCAGAGAATCTGTGACGCCAGGGTGCCCGTATGGTATTTATTGGGCAACTATAATATCAGATGACACAGACAGAGGTTTAAAGAAAACAACAACAGACATGAGGCACGTGCCGCCAAAATATAAAACGGTAAACACAAACGGAACAACACTAAGGATCAAGACCGTGAACGAATCAAGTACCCGGTGCTTGCACTTCCACAACGCTGTACAGTCTATTGTATCTTTTAAAACTTCAAAAAAACAACTTCCTCTCGATCCTTCTCTCGCACCTCCTCTCATCTCCGATTGCTCCTCTCCCGCTCTTCTCGCTCTCTCGTCCCGAACTCCTCTCTCACACGGTCTGCATCCCGTTCCTTCGCACCTCATAAGACAACACAACCATCCGAGTGGAGTGAAAACATGTCTTCTTTTATGGCAGCTCTACCGGGGCTCGATTGCTAACAATATATCAATTGGAGTCTCGTAGTCAAACTCTGCAATCCAACGGCACTGAATTAATAAGTTAGGAATTCCCCCGTGCTCACGGTATGTTATATTTATATTTACATTGCAATGTGAAGTGCGTGCAGATCCTTGTGCCTAAATACAAAAAATAGCAATTTTAAAGCACATTTTAAAGCACGATTTGTGCTCCACGAACCGCCATTTATATCACTGTCTATATTTATAAACACCAACATTAACACACTACTTACAACATAAAACACTAATAGACATAAAGGGGTGGGACACTCTGCCACACACACAAGGAAGCTTTAACTTTTTAAATCAGTGATAGGTTAACAAGCTGGCATCCTGAGCATAAAATACAATGTCAGGTTATTGAAACTTCTAATTTTGATTCAACAGCACTAAAATAGAATGATTTACTTTGTTTAGTGCAATTGTGTCAAATTAAGTATTATACAGCCACACATTACCGACAACGGGTCAAAAGTACACGCTCTTGATTCCCTGGTTACAAGCAAAAGAAGATTGAGAGCAGGTCTGCTGATACGTCGTGTTGCAGTCAATTTGAGTTGCTGCTACAGGAGGAAACGGCACAGCAGGCTGGTACCAAGTGGGTGAAATTTATTACAAGACTGATTGATCAGCTTCTAGGAACAGCCTGACATGAGTATGAACTTACTGAAAACTGAAACATCTGGAGACAGCAGTTATATTGCTTATTATTTTGTGCTGTTGTATGTAAGGGATTTGAATAACCTGTAAAATTACATATATATACAGCTCTGGAAAAAATTAAGAGACCCCTGATATTTTTCTTCAATCAGCATCTCTACATGTATGGCATG
>NC_054561.1:7795885-7850655 GCF_017654505.1 Polyodon spathula | reverse complement strand
CATCCACACCCACGCCACACACACACACACACGTATATTTCTGTTTTGCAATGTGTGGTGTACCGCGTTAAAAGCAGAAGTGTGATTTTTGTGAAGGAGCTTCCTCGTGCTGGCAGTCTCTCTCGCTGAGCTCTGCTGTGAAGGAGCTCCCTCGTGCTGGCAGTCTCTCTCGCTGAGCTCTGCTGTGAAGGAGCTCCCTCGTGCTGGCAGTCTCTCTCGCTGCGCTCTGCTGTGAAGGAGCTCCCTCGTGCTGGCAGTCTCTCTCGCTGAGCTCCGGAGATGAACAGCCTGGTCCTGCTCTACCTCTGCTGGGTCACTTCAGGAGGTAAGGCATTTCTCATTTCAATTCATAGAGATACAGGAAAAGTGGGAATCTGGAATTCCTACATGGGGGAATTAGTTGCCATGGGGTTTATGCCCTTTTTTTCTATGGCGAAGAGTGGAACAAATCCCAAGCTCTTTTATGATCATGATTTGACTTAAAAGTTAATTGAACCATATGACATACCCTGCACAAAGATGGAAGACATGCTCTTCTTGTAACTGAGCCTGGTTTCACATGCATATAGCTGTGTTTGATCGATTAAAAACACATCTTGTATTATTATGCACCATCATGAACTGTGTCGCTGTAATATCTAGCAATTCGAATTGTATTTTTTTTTAACTTTCTTTGTAAGTCAAGTTAGTTAACTGTACAAAGCACCAAGAAAAAAAGACAAAAAGGGAGCTGATAATGCCAAGAATTAAGATCTGTGGTGTTTTTGAAGCACAGCGACTGCACGACTCCGAATGGAGAAGCTGATCTAGTTTCCACCACAGCTCTGAAGAGCTGATTCAATTTCTCAACAAAGACCATTCGAAAGCTCTTATAAAACAGCATGTCCTGAACAAACTTGATAAGCCACAATTTCAGCTTCACCTCGCTCTGCTTAATATCACCGTGAAATACTATTCTCAGGAAAATAAAAGAAATACAAATAAAAAAAAAAAAAAAAAAAACACCAAAAAATAAAACATAAAAAAAAAAAAGAAAACCTACAAACCAAACTAAAACCCACCTTTCGAAACCCAAAAAATATCCCACACACTATCACCTCCAACACTCGTACACTTCGTTGTTTTCCACCAATCTCGTTTATTCTTACTTGCCGTTCTTTTAAAGAGGTTTTATTACGTAGTCTCCCGTTTCTCCGTCTGATGCTATGTTTTTACCTTTTCCTTCCCCCCACCTCGAACTTTCAGTTTTTTATTTATATTGTAGTACATTGCTCTTCTCTTGTTAGACACTTGTCAATTGTTTAAAAATTGATATATCCGGGCATATGAATTATGAGTTACAAGGACTACATGCATTTCTTTTGTGTATTACAGTAGTCTGTTTGTATTTTAGTCTCTGTGTATAGGAACACTTCCTAAAAGAACACTTTGCCTAAGGGAACACCCTTTTGGTGAAACAGACTTTTCCTATTGTAAATGCTCCGGCTAAAGGAAACAAGAACTTCGCTTAAAAGAACACCTTCTAGGCACCGATAGTGATTAGTTCACAACGGATACAGTACTGTTTTGTAACCTGATGACATCATCATCAAACTTAAATTAAAATGATTTATTCCAACTTTAATACACTAAATGACTTTTAAGTCGGAAAAATTACTGTGATGATTAAGTGGTTAATCTGGAAAACAAGTACAACTGGTTAGTATTCATGTGTGTCATGACAAGTAATACATATGTATTTATTTACGTATTGATTCATATTGTCTGGTGGCTAACGCAGTCTTAGAGAACACTTCGACTAGAAGAAGAACACTTCGTCCCCCCCCCCCCTCCTCCCGCTTGCTTCCTGAGGGATGCTCTCTTAGCCGGAGACTACTGTAATTGGTAATCATTTAGAGGTACAGGCTGTAAGCATTGGCTGTCAGCTTGTTTAAAAGTCTAGTTCCTTAACCTGTATTTTCTATCACAGTGGATATACATCGTTATTTAAGGCAGTATCAGGTTGCTACGGTTACTACAGTAAACTTATGTGATGCTAAGCCAATCAGTGCAGAGATCGATGGAAACACAGACATGTGAAAACACTGGCGATCACACTTGATTAACACGTAACACGCTTAAAAACACGTAAACGCTTACTTTAAACAAAAAATCTGTGAAAACCGCAGCAGGATTAAAAAAAAAACAAAAAGAATTTAAAAAAAAAAAACAAAAACAAAAAAACAAAAAAAAAAAAAAAAAAAAAAAAAAAAAAAGCATTTATCTTTGAAACTTTTTTTGGGGGGTTATTTATCTGAATCTCTTTGGTACGCTTGGTTTTCTTTCTAAATTGAGCTGTGTTGTTTTTGTCCAGCAGGGGGCACCCCTCGTGTTGAGTTCCAGAGGGAGGTGATGGGCTTTGTGGGTCAGAATGTCACCCTGTACTGCTCTCTAGTGGACGGAGGTCAGAATATACAAGTTGTGCAGGTGTCCTGGGTAAGATCTCCAGAGCAGAAACTGGCAGTTTTCAATCCCAGTTTTGGTACTAGCTACCCTTCCGGAGACTGGGCAGGGCGGCTGTCAGTCAACAATGACACGGCCAGGCTGAAGGAGACGTCCCTCACTGTCACAGCATGTCACAGCCAGGACCAGGGCCAATACAACTGTGATTTCACCATCTTCCCTAGCGGGATTCACAGGGGGCAAATCAAACTCACCATCGCAGGTAAGCCTGGAGAGCAGGCAGTAAAGCTGGAATAGGGAACCAAAAACAGATGCACCTGTGCTGCAGACTGTACATGCAACATGTTGGTAATCTTCATTTATTGTGGTTTCAGCACTCATGGATATATGGCATGTGTGCAAAAAGCAGTAAAAAAAGTCCCAGCTATTATATACTGAGCATCAAAAGAAACGTATCACGACAAAATGATAAACCCTATTGAGTGATCTAACTAGCTGTTTACTGGTTGGGAACAGACCGTAGGTCAATCCCGGGACAGAACTGTCTCACATAGGACCAGAGGTATTGACCAGAGCGGTCTCGCCACCACTTGTGATCATCCACGACGGCGAGCCACAGTACGCTGCCCTAGTCCAGCCTCCAACATGCCGATCGCATGAAGGCGCTGCCTCTATTGACAGTCGTGGCATATTGGGTTTTTATTTCTGTGATTTTCTTTATTGCTTTTAAACAAACTTGCAATTCAACAGCAGAAATCACTCCATATCCAGTGTCCAATCAACTGTCTCACTAATTAGGTGATTAAGGTGCATATGCTTCAGTCATAGTCACTCAAGTGTGTCATGGTCAATGATTGAATGATTAACCAGAAACCAAAAAACATTTTGTCAATGTCCATCATTTATATACCTTATTTTTTCCCGAAAATAAATGTGTGGTATAATAGTGATAAGTTTCTTTTGATGATCGGTATACATTGGGCCGGTAATGACCACTAGTTCTAGCTGTAAATTGTTTAGTATTGCACTTCCCTAGGTTCTCACTAGATGGCAGTGTCACAAGTCTAGTGTACAAAGGGAGATTGCCAGCAGATATAAAACCCTAAAATCACTAGATCTGTTGCAGAGTTGGTGGAGATTCCTGTGCTGGAGCCTGTTTCTCTATCCTGTCTGGAATCTCCCTGGAGGCCTGGCCCGAACTCCTCCGGTACTGTGCAGTGGTTCCGCTGGTCACAGGCTGGGGGTGGCTGGTCCCTGGTTCTGACGGTCCAGTTGGAGAGCAGAGCAGTGCGGTGCAGTGGGGAGCTGTCAGCCTGCAGCACAGACCTGAACTGGACTCCCTCTCTCAGCCAGGCCGGCAGGTACCGCTGTCACTGGACCAACGGAACCGGACACTTCAACAGAACCCTCCTGCTCCGAGCCAGCAGCACAGGTCAGACAGGAAACAACGTGCTTTTATCACACTGTCAGAAAGGCCCCTGTTTAGAAATAGCAAAAGAAACGTTTCCACTGCAAGTCTTTCAACGTCTTTCAAAGTCTTAGAACACTTCAGGAGTGATGTAACCTTTCACTGCTAGGGTAAACATGCTCTGTTTAAATAAGGGTTGAAATGACTGTAGCTAACAAAATAATGTCATGAATCTTACCTGTCATACAAGTCTCAGCTGTGCAGTTCTGAAAGAAAAACATGTCATTGCAAACGTCATTATAACACAGACATCTGCTGCTGAACAGTGTCAATAAAGTTCTCTGTTTGCTTGTCATTTCATCCTGGGAGTCTGTTACCTGCCTTACCTCCTTGGCCACTTCACCTCAGCAGTATCTGGGAAGCAGCTGATTGGCTATTGACTGGAAAGGAGCCAGTGAAAAGGGGTGGGGACAATTTCACCACCCAGGTGAAATGACCCAGGAAGTGCAACGCTAACTGAAATCATGACTTGCAAACAGAGATTTCTTTATCTTCATGTAGTACCCCACACCATGTTATAAAATGAAAATACTGCACCTTTTAAGCCTACCTGCTCAGCCTTCCCTATCTCTCCGACTGTAATCTGCACAGCCAGCCCCAGCCCCCCCACAGCAACCTGCACAGCCAGCCCCAGCCCCCTGACAGTAATCTGCACAGCCAGCCCCAGTCCCCACCTACCCTGACAGTAATCTGCACAGCCAGCCCCAGCCCCCCGACAGTAATCTGCACAACCAGCCCCAGTCCCCCGACAGTAATCTGCACAGCCAGCCCCAGTCCCCTGACAGTAATCTGCACAGCCAGCCCCAGTCCCCTGACAGTAATCTGCACAGCCAGCCCCAGTCCCCTGACAGTAATCTGCACAGCCAGCCCCAGTCCCCTGACAGTAATCTGCACAGCCAGCCCCAGCCCCCCGACAGTAATCTGCACAGCCAGCCCCAGCCCCCTGACAGTAATCCGCACAGCCAGCCCCAGCCCCCTGACAGTAATCTGCACAGCCAGCCCCAGTCCCCTGACAGTAATCTGCACAGCCAGCCCCAGCCCCCCGACAGTAATCTGCACAGCCAGCCCCAGCCCCCCGACAGTAATCTGCACAGCCAGCCCCAGCCCCCTGACAGTAATCTGCACAGCCAACCCCAGCCCCCTGACAGTAATCTGCACAGCCAGCCCCAGCCCCCCGACAGTAATCTGCACAGCCAGCCCCAGCCCCCCGACAGTAATCCGCACAGCCAGCCCCAGCCCCCTGACAGTAATCTGCACAGCCAGCCCCAGCCCCCTGACAGTAATCTGCACAGCCAGCCCCAGTCCCCTGACAGTAATCTGCACAGCCAGCCCCAGCCCCCCGACAGTAATCTGCACAGCCAGCCCCAGTCCCCCGACAGTAATCTGCACAGCCAGCCCCAGCCCCCCAGTAACCTGCACAGCCAGCCCCAGTCCCCCGACAGTAATCTGCACAGCCAGCCCCAGTCCCCTGACAGTAATCTGCACAGCCAGCCCCAGCCCCCCGACAGTAATCTGCACAGCCAGCCCCAGCCCCCCGACAGTAATCTGCACAGCCAGCCCCAGCCCCCCGACAGTAATCTGCACAGCCAGCCCCAGTCCCCCGACAGTAATCTGCACAGCCAGCCCCAGCCCCCTGACAGTAATCCACACAGCCAGCCCCAGTAACAGTAATCTGCACAGCCAGCCCCAGCCCCCTGACAGTAATCTGCACAGCCAGCCCCAGTACCCTGACAGTAATCTGCACAGCCAGCCCCAGCCCCCCGACAGTAATCTGCACAGCCAGCCCCAGTCCCCTGACAGTAATCTGCACAGCCAGCCCCAGCCCCCTGACAGTAATCTGCACAGCCAGCCCCAGTCCCCTGACAGTTATCTGCACAGCCAGCCCCAGCCCCCTGACAGTAATCTGCACAGCCAGCCCCAGTCCCCTGACAGTAATCTGCACAGCCAGCCCCAGCCCCCTGACAGTAATCTGCACAGCCAGCCCCAGTCCCCCGACAGTAATCTGCACAGCCAGCCCCAGTCCCCCGACAGTAATCTGCACAGCCAGCCCCAGTCCCCACAGTAATCTGCACAGCCAGCCCCAGTGACAGTAATCTGCACAGCCAGCCCCAGCCCCCTGACAGTAATCTGCACAGCCAGCCCCAGTCCCCCGACAGTAATCTGCACAGCCAGCCCCAGTCCCCCGACAGTAATCTGCACAGCCAGCCCCAGCCCCCTGACAGTAATCTGCACAGCCAGCCCCAGTCCCCCTGACAGTAATCTGCACAGCCAGCCCCAGTCCCCTGACAGTAATCTGCACAGCCAGCCCCAGCCCCCCGACAGTAATCTGCACAGCCAGCCCCAGCCCCCTGACAGTAATCTGCACAGCCAGCCCCAGCCCCCTGACAGTAATCTGCACAGCCAGCCCCAGTCCCCTGACAGTAATCTGCACAGCCAGCCCCAGTCCCCTGACAGTAATCTGCACAGCCAGCCCCAGCCCCCTGACAGTAATCTGCACAGCCAGCCCCAGCCCCACAGTAATCTGCACAGCCAGCCCCAGCCCCCTGACAGTAATCTGCACAGCCAGCCCCAGTCCCCTGACAGTAATCTGCACAGCCAGCCCCAGCCCCCTGACAGTAATCTGCACAGCCAGCCCCAGCCCCCCGACAGTAATCTGCACAGCCAGCCCCAGTACCCTGACAGTAATCTGCACAGCCAGCCCCAGCCCCCTGACAGTAATCTGCACAGCCAGCCCCAGCCCCCTGACAGTAATCTGCACAGCCAGCCCCAGCCCCCTGACAGTAATCTGCACAGCCAGCCCCAGTCCCCTGACAGTAATCTGCACAGCCAGCCCCAGCCCCCTGACAGTAATCTGCACAGCCAGCCCCAGTCCCCCGACAGTAATCTGCACAGCCAGCCCCAGTCCCCCGACAGTAATCTGCACAGCCAGCCCCAGTCCCCTGACAGTAATCTGCACAGCCAGCCCCAGCCCCCTGACAGTAATCTGCACAGCCAGCCCCAGTCCCCTGACAGTAATCTGCACAGCCAGCCCCAGTCCCCCGACAGTAATCTGCACAGCCAGCCCCAGTCCCCTGACAGTAATCTGCACAGCCAGCCCCAGCCCCCTGACAGTAATCTGCACAGCCAGCCCCAGTCCCCTGACAGTAATCTGCACAGCCAGCCCCAGCCCCCTGACAGTAATCTGCACAGCCAGCCCCAGTACCCCGACAGTAATCTGCACAGCCAGCCCCAGCCCCCTGACAGTAATCTGCACAGCCAGCCCCAGTCCCCTGACAGTAATCTGCACAGCCAGCCCCAGCCCCCTGACAGTAATCTGCACAGCCAGCCCCAGTCCCCTGACAGTAATCTGCACAGCCAGCCCCAGCCCCCTGACAGTAATCTGCACAGCCAGCCCCAGCCCCCTGACAGTAATCTGCACAGCCAGCCCCAGCCCCCCGACAGTAATCTGCACAGCCAGCCCCAGCCCCCCGACAGTAATCTGCACAGCCAGCCCCAGCCCCCCGACAGTAATCTGCACAGCCAGCCCCAGCCCCCCGACAGTAATCTGCACAGCCAGCCCCAGCCCCCTGACAGTAATCTGCACAGCCAGCCCCAGCCCCCCGACAGTAATCTGCACAGCCAGCCCCAGCCCCCTGACAGTAATCTGCACAGCCAGCCCCAGTCCCCTGACAGTAATCTGCACAGCCAGCCCCAGTCCCCCGACAGTAATCTGCACAGCCAGCCCCAGTCCCCCGACAGTAATCTGCACAGCCAGCCCCAGCCCCCTGACAGTAATCTGCACAGCCAGCCCCAGTCCCCCGACAGTAATCTGCACAGCCAGCCCCAGCCCCCCGACAGTAATCTGCACAGCCAGCCCCAGTCCCCCGACAGTAATCTGCACAGCCAGCCCCAGTCCCCTGACAGTAATCTGCACAACCAGCCCCAGCCCCCCGACAGTAATCTGCACAGCCAGCCCCAGCCCCCTGACAGTAATCTGCACAGCCAGCCCCAGTCCCCCGACAGTAATCTGCACAGCCAGCCCCAGCCCCCTGACAGTAATCTGCACAGCCAGCCCCAGCCCCCCGACAGTAATCTGCACAGCCAGCCCCAGCCCCCTGACAGTAATCTGCACAGCCAGCCCCAGTCCCCCGACAGTACATCTGCACAGCCAGCCCCAGCCCCCCGACAGTAATCTGCACAGCCAGCCCCAGTACCCTGACAGTAATCTGCACAGCCAGCCCCAGCCCCCTGACAGTAATCTGCACAGCCAGCCCCAGTCCCCTGACAGTAATCCGCACAGCCAGCCCCAGCCCCCTGACAGTAATCTGCACAGCCAGCCCCAGTCCCCTGACAGTAATCTGCACAGCCAGCCCCAGTCCCCTGACAGTAATCTGCACAGCCAGCCCCAGTCCCCTGACAGTAATCTGCACAGCCAGCCCCAGCCCCCTGACAGTAATCTGCACAGCCAGCCCCAGTCCCCCGACAGTAATCTGCACAGCCAGCCCCAGCCCCCTGACAGTAATCTGCACAGCCAGCCCCAGTCCCCTGACAGTAATCTGCACAGCCAGCCCCAGTCCCCTGACAGTAATCTGCACAGCCAGCCCCAGCCCCCTGACAGTAATCTGCACAGCCAGCCCCAGTCCCCTGACAGTAATCTGCACAGCCAGCCCCAGCCCCCTGACAGTAATCTGCACAGCCAGCCCCAGCCCCCTGACAGTAATCTGCACAGCCAGCCCCAGTCCCCTGACAGTAATCTGCACAGCCAGCCCCAGCCCCCCGACAGTAATCTGCACAGCCAGCCCCAGCCCCCTGACAGTAATCTGCACAGCCAGCAGTCCAGCCAGCCAGCCCCCCCCCCGACAGTAATCTAACCTGCACAGCCAGCCCCAGCCCCCCGACACTAAGCCTGCACAGCCAGCCCCAGCCCCCCGACAGTAATCTGCACAGCCAGCCCCAGCCCCCCGACAGTAATCTGCACAGCCAGCCCCAGCCCCCTGACAGTAATCTGCACAGCCAGCCCCAGTCCCCTGACAGTAATCTGCACAGCCAGCCCCAGCCCCCCTGACAGTAATCTGCACAGCCAGCCCCAGCCCCCCGACAGTAATCTGCACAGCCAGCCCCAGCCCCCTGACAGTAATCTGCACAGCCAGCCCCAGTCCCCTGACAGTAATCTGCACAGCCAGCCCCAGCCCCCTGACAGTAATCTGCACAGCCAGCCCCAGTCCCCCGACAGTAATCTGCACAGCCAGCCCCAGCCCCCCGACAGTAATCTGCACAGCCAGCCCCAGCCCCCTGACAGTAATCTGCACAGCCAGCCCCAGTCCCCCGACAGTAATCTGCACAGCCAGCCCCAGCCCCCTGACAGTAATCTGCACAGCCAGCCCCAGTCCCCTGACAGTAATCTGCACAGCCAGCCCCAGTCCCCCGACAGTAATCTGCACAGCCAGCCCCAGCCCCCTGACAGTAATCTGCACAGCCAGCCCCAGTCCACCTGACAGTAATCTGCACAGCCAGCCCCAGTCCCCCGACAGTAATCTGCACAGCCAGCCCCAGCCCCCTGACAGTAATCTGCACAGCCAGCCCCAGTCCCCCGACAGTAATCTGCACAGCCAGCCCCAGCCCCCTGTAATCTGCAAGCTCTAGGGGGGTGAGTAATCACAGCCAGCCCCAGCCCCCTGACAGTAATCTGCACAGCCAGCCCCAGTCCCCTGACAGTAATCTGCACAGCCAGCCCCAGCCCCCCGACAGTAATCTGCACAGCCAGCCCCAGCCCCCCGACAGTAATCTGCACAGCCAGCCCCAGCCCCCCGACAGTAATCTGCACAGCCAGCCCCAGTCCCCTGACAGTAATCTGCACAGCCAGCCCCAGCCCCCCGACAGTAATCTGCACAGCCAGCCCCAGCCCCCGACAGTAATCTGCACAGCCAGCCCCAGCCCCCTGACAGTAATCTGCACAGCCAGCCCCAGTCCCCTGACAGTAATCTGCACAGCCAGCCCCAGCCCCCTGACAGTAATCTGCACAGCCAGCCCCAGTCCCCCGACAGTAATCTGCACAGCCAGCCCCAGTCCCCTGACAGTAATCTGCACAGCCAGCCCCAGCCCCCTGTCAGTAATCTGCACATCCAGCCCCAGTCCCCTGACAGTAATCTGCACAGCCAGCCCCAGCCCCCCGACAGTAATCTGCACAGCCAGCCCCAGCCCCCTGACAGTAATCTGCACAGCCAGCCCCAGCCCCCTGACAGTAATCTGCAGCAGCCCAGCCCCAGTCCCCCGACAGTAATCTGCACAGCCAGCCCCAGCCCCCTCCCTGGACAGTAATCCGCACAGCCAGCCCCAGCCACCTGACAGTAATCTGCACAGCCAGCCACAGTCCCCTGACAGTAATCTGCACAGCCAGCCCCAACCCCCTGACAGTAATCTGCACAGCCAGCCCCAGTCCCCCGACAGTAATCTGCACAGCTAGCCCCAGCCCCCCGACTGTAATCCATACAGCCAGCCCCAGCCCCCTGACAGTAACCTGCACAGCCAGCCCCAGCCCCCCGACACAGCCCCCCGACACTAACCTGCACAGCCAGCCCCAGCCCCCCGACACTAATCTGCACAGCCAGCCCCAGTCCCCCGACAGTAATCTGCACAGCCAGCCCCAGACCCCTGACAGTAATCTGCACAGCCAGCCCCAGTCCCCAGACAGTAATCTGCACAGCCAGCCCCAGTACCCTGACAGTAATCTGCACAGCCAGCCCCAGTCCCCCGACAGTAATCTGCACAGCCAGCCCCAGTCCCCTGACAGTAATCTGCACAGCCAGCCCCAGCCCCCTGACAGTAATCTGCACAGCCAGCCCCAGTCCCCTGACAGTAATCTGCACAGCCAGCCCCAGTCCCCTGACAGTAATCTGCACAGCCAGCCCCAGTCCCCTGACAGTAATCTGCACAGCCAGCCCCAGCCCCCTGACAGTAATCTGCACAGCCAGCCCCAGTCCCCTGACAGTAATCTGCACAGCCAGCCCCAGCCCCCTGACAGTAATCTGCACAGCCAGCCCCAGTCCCCCGACAGTAATCTGCACAGCCAGCCCCAGCCCCCTGACAGTAATCTGCACAGCCAGCCCCAGTCCCCCTGCACAGCCAGCCCCAGTGACAGTAATCTGCACAGCCAGCCCCAGTCCCCCGACAGTAATCTGCACAGCCAGCCCCAGTCCCCTGACAGTAATCTGCACAGCCAGCCCCAGTCCCCCCAGACAGTAATCTGCACAGCCAGCCCCAGCCCCCTGACAGTAATCTGCACAGCCAGCCCCAGCCCCCCGACAGTAATCTGCACAGCCAGCCCCAGTCCCCCGACAGTAATCTGCACAGCCAGCCCCAGCCCCTGACAGTAATCTGCACAGCAGCCCCAGCCCCCCGACAGTAATCTGCACAGCCAGCCCCAGTCCCCCGACAGTAATCTGCACAGCCAGCCCCAGTCCCCTGACAGTAATCTGCACAGCCAGCCCCAGCCCCCTGACAGTAATCTGCACAGCCAGCCCCAGCCCCCTGACAGTAATCTGCACAGCCAGCCCCAGTCCCCTGACAGTAATCTGCACAGCCAGCCCCAGTCCCCTGACAGTAATCTGCACAGCCAGCCCCAGTCCCCTGACAGTAATCTGCACAGCCAGCCCCAGCCCCCTGACAGTAATCTGCACAGCCAGCCCCAGCCCCCTGACAGTAATCTGCACAGCCAGCCCCAGCCCCCTGACAGTAATCTGCACAGCCAGCCCCAGCCCCCCGACAGTAATCTGCACAGCCAGCCCCAGCCCCCTGACAGTAATCTGCACAGCCAGCCCCAGCCCCCTGACAGTAATCTGCACAGCCAGCCCCAGTCCCCTGACAGTAATCTGCACAGCCAGCCCCAGTCCCCTGACAGTAATCCACAGCCAGTCAGCTGCACAGACAGTCCCCTGACAGTAATCTGCACAGCCAGCCCCAGCCCCCTGACAGTAATCTGCACAGCCAGCCCCAGTCCCCTGACAGTAATCTGCACAGCCAGCCCCAGCCCCCCCCCCGACAGTAATCTGCACAGCCAGCCCCAGCCCCCCGACAGTAATCTGCACAGCCAGCCCCAGTCCCCTGACAGTAATCTGCACAGCCAGCCCCAGTCCCCTGACAGTAATCTGCACAGCCAGCCCCAGTCCCCTGACAGTAATCTGCACAGCCAGCCCCAGCCCCCCTGACAGTAATCTGCACAGCCAGCCCCAGCCCCCTGACAGTAATCTGCACAGCCAGCCCCAGCCCCCTGACAGTAATCTGCACAGCCAGCCCCAGTCCCCTGACAGTAATCTGCACAGCCAGCCCCAGCCCCCTGACAGTAATCTGCACAGCCAGCCCCAGCCCCCTGACAGTAATCTGCACAGCCAGCCCCAGTCCCCTGACAGTAATCTGCACAGCCAGCCCCAGCCCCCCCCCTGACAGTAATCTGCACAGCCAGCCCCAGCCCCCTGACAGTAATCTGCACAGCCAGCCCCAGCCCCCTGACAGTAATCTGCACAGCCAGCCCCAGCCCCCCGACAGTAATCTGCACAGCCAGCCCCAGCCCCCCGACACTGCACAGTAATCTGCACAGCCAGCACCAGTCCCCTGACAGTAATCTGCACAGCCAGCCCCAGCCCCCTGACAGTAATCTGCACAGCCAGCCCCAGCCCCCCGACAGTAATCTGCACAGCCAGCCCCAGTCCCCTGACAGTAATCTGCACAGCCAGCCCCAGCCCCCTGACTGTAATCTGCACAGCCAGCCCCAGTCCTCTGTCTCTTTTGGGATTGCAACAGCACCTCTCATGTTTAAAATGATTTTGAAGATATCTTGGGATATATGTGTGGGAATGTTTAAAACTTCCATATATATATATAATATATATAATAATATATTATATATATATTATATATATATATATATATACACACACACACACACACACACACACACACACACACACACACACACACACACACACACACACACACACACACACACACACACACACACACAGGGGGCTCTTGCCTCTAGCTGGCACATGAGATTCTGCCCTGTGTGTGTAAAACTAACACGCTCTGCCTTCTCTTTCCTCACCAGCCTTACTTCCCATGGAATACACCATTAATCTCAACCAGGTAGGCTCCTGACCCTCCTCTTATTATCAGCACAGAGCAGTGCCCTGGCCAGTCAGTGGAGACAAGCTCCTGGCAATATTGATTTGGCTATTGTCACTTTAATATCGCTCACGTTTATCAGTCATACAAATGATTTCCACCACTTAAAACTGTGTTGCTGTGCAGTATTGCACGCTGCCTACTATAGTACCACAATGAAACAGCAAACTGTTAATTCACATTGTAATCAATGACATTCCTAATGCTATATTTGAGTTCCACAGAAAAAAAACCAAAAAAGCAAAAACCAGGTATAGTTTTTCTATCAACACTTTGTTTTGCCGGGTTATTGGTAATAAAGTAACCTTGTCTCAATTACTTGTAATCAGATTGCTTTTCAGGGCCCAAAGTACTAGAGATTAGATATATAAATGATAGTTAATTCAAAAGAATGTTAAGAATTCTATGTACATCTGAAGAACTTAAAATTATGCAGTAACAAGTGAAATTAGGAGTACACGTTGTGTGTTTTATTAATATTATTATTATTATTATTGATGCTATTGGCAAAAGTAATCTAAAAGTAATCAGTAATATATTACTTCTATAAGAAAGTAATCAGTAATATGTAACAATGTTTCCTGAAGCAGCATTGAACAATGCAGGGTTAAGGTATAAAGTAACAGATCCTCTCTCTACACAGCAGAGTGAACACCCACATGAGCCACACAGTCACGTGACTTCCCAGACATGTGGTGAGGGCTCTGGTAAACATGAGTTGATCTGTTTTCAAAGCAGCTGACTGTTTGCTGGCCACTGCCATAATACATTTAGATCTGTTAAACCAAACATAGGTCTTTGATTCAAATGCCTAATCAAACAAACGCACTTCCAGTGTAAGTCCTGATTCGAACCAGATAGCATGAATCATGAAGGTAACACAACTGCAAATTCAGTCTCGTGTGAAAAGATGTTGTCTCTTTTGTGGAAGTTTGATTGAAAGGTTTCTGTTATTTTGGATTAATTCCAGTCAACTGTTCAAAAGTGGAAATTTCTGGGGGTTCCCAAGTAGTTCCCACGTGGAGCGAGGGAGTGCAGGAGAGAGGAGGCAGGAGAGGGAACAGTAAAGAGGGGGCAGGAGAGAGGGAGTGCAGGAGAGAGGGTGTGCAGGAGAGAGGGGGCAGGAGAGAGGGAGTGCAGGAGAGAGGGGGCAGGAGAGAGGGACCAGGAGAGAGGGAGTGCTGGAGAGAGGGGGGAAGAGGGGATAGGGGAGAGGGAGCAGGACAGAGGGGGAAGGAGAAAGGGAGCAGGAGAGAGGTACCAGGAGAGAGGGAGTGTTGGAGAGAGGGAGTGCAGGAGCGAGGAAGCAGGAGAGAGGGAGTGCTGGAGAGATGGAGTAGAGGAGAGAGATAGTGCAGGAGACATGGGGCAGGAGAGAGGTGCAGGGGAGAGAGAGCAGGGGAGAGGGAGCAGGAGAGAAGGAGCACAGGAGAGAGGGGGCAAGAGAGAGGGAGCAGAAGAGAGGAGGCAAGAGAGAGGGAGTGCTTTAGAGAGGGGGAGCAGGAGATAGGGAGCAGGAGAGAGGGAGCAGGAGAAAAACAGGGAGAGAGAATGAGCAGGAGAGAGGAGGAGCAGGAGAGAGTGAGCACACCTCAACTTTGGCCTGCCATTCAGTTCTGTGCCTCTCTCTCTCAAGGAGATTGACAATCATGTGGAATTGTGTATTCAGTTTTGTCCACTAAATTAAAAGCCCCAAACTCAACTCACCTGAGCCGGATTCAAACAGGGGTGAAACCAGATCACCCACCACACAGCAACAGAATGTCTTACCTGTTTTGTTTCTAGAACCATGAGATCACCTACACTTCAGTGCAGACAGAAGGAGCGCCTCCCAGTGGCAGGACGGAGAACGACAGAAGAGAAAGCCCTCTTTACGCCAATATTGTGAGAAGGAGCATGGAGCAGTCTGTGTACAGCACTGTGAGGGTTCGGGAGGGGGGAGGGTCAATTCAGGTACCCCCTGAGCACCACCCCACAGACTCCTGAATAGAAAGAGGTCTTTTCAGAGGTCTGGTCCCCGTCACTTCAATGGAATTGATTCATGACCAAAGGAGGTGGAAAAGATATTGCTGGGATAAGTCCAGCGAGCAGCACAGTTCAGTTGAACTTTAATTGGTTCTATCTTCGACAGTCTTGTTACAATCAAAACCAGTTGCTTTAAAACTGAACTGCAAACCTCATACAAGGTCAGGTGATGAATGGCATCTGGAGCCAGTTATTATTTTTTTGTATGACCTACGCATGGTGGCGTTATGATTAACCAGCTGATAAGGGGGTTTTGTTTCAGTTTCAGCACTTGTATAGCACATGTTCTTAACCTTGAACCGCTGTTGTGAAAACAAACCCTCAGTATCCATGAAACTGAAAGTATCAGCAATGGGCTTACTCTGCTACTTCGTACATGCAACTGCACCAGCGCGGACCATGGCAATTGATTGGCTGAGGTATGAGCCGCTGTTGCAATTGTTATGCGAATGTGGTTATTTGCCAACAGTCCCTATATGGTCAGGACAGTCCCGATGCATAGAGATAAAATCCTGATATTTATTTTTGGAAATTCTTCACAGCTATCCCAAAGCGTTCGCTCTCCCACGCCACTGTTTCATTTTTGTGTTCAAGTGACCAGATCTCGGTTTATTGACATGTCATATTGCACAAGCATACTGTTTCCTCGCTGCTGGTGTCCCTCTGAATAGTTTCCAAATGTTGGCAAGTACGTAAAGGCCCCTACACACCAGGCACAAGCGATGATGTGCAGTGAAGCGGCACAATGAATAGAATCTATACTTTTAATCTTTCACACCACAGAGCAGCACGAAATAAACAGGACTGAACCTAGAGGACTGACCAATCAGACAACAGCTTCGTGACCTTTGCGATTATAAAGATACATTGATGAAACAGAAAGGCCCTCAATATCAATAGTGTCTTCGCACAGTCCTGTCTTCACAGAAATGTTCTGGGTCCGAGACAAAGTGAATGACTTAGTCCCCCGCGTCTGGTGCTCCAGTGGCCTCTGCGAGCCCCTGTGTGGCTGGGGATTAGAGTCAAGTGGAGACAATTGCTGCTGCTGTTTGTGTCACTGCCTGCTGTTTAATAAAAAGCCTGCTGTGGCTATTATTGAATGACACTTTCCTATTGCCGGAGTCCCTTAGCTAATAACGCTGCAGTAGTGTTAACTATCAAGCTCACAATACCTGCACTCTGCTTGTGCTCTGTGCTGGTGCGGACAGTGCTAGCTTGGGATTGAAGAGTCTGAACAGGGTTCATTCATTTTTCTTTCTTATTCATAGCGGGTCAGTTGCAACGATCTCGCAGTGTTAGTACGGAGCTGCGTACCAGCTAGTACGGTACTATCTCGGGATCATCCCCAGCTACGTACTAACTTAATACCAATTGCAACGAAAAAAGAAGCGGAACAAAGTTGGGGACTAGCTGATCTCCAGTTTTAGTACGGTACTAAGGATTGTGGTTTGTTTTGGTGCGCTTCCAAACAGGAACTGAAGAGGCCCGGGGCTCTGAGCGATTGGTACAAATTATATTTTAAAAGTGAGGTTTTATTATTATTATTATTATTATTATTATTATTATTATTATTATTATTATTATTTATTATTTATTTATTTACGAAACCTAAGCATATTAATTATTTTATTTATTATGATTTATTCATGCATAAGTTTAAAACTTGAAAGGGTTGGCCTATATATATACGCACAACAAACACTGAATTACCCCTGAATTTTTTTTTTTTTTTTTATCAAAATGATACCAACCCCCGCAAGAACCGACAAACTTGTTTGTCGTTGTATGTAGTCTAAACACTGAATACAATATGTATTTATTTTAAATATTAACCGCGTTGATCCGCTGTGGAGAGCCATGACCCTTCACGAATGTATGAATATTCTTGTGTTGTGTCACCTACCAGTCCTGACCCCTACCCATGCATACTACAGCCTACTAATATGTAGAATTGACTACTCAAAGCATACTTTAACACAAGTATACATATAGCCTGTTATGTATAACTTAAAAATATATTACTCGTAGATTAAATATTGCAATTATGTTCCATGTGGGTAATACATAATTACTGTACGGCTTGTACATTTATATCCTTATATATATATATATATATATATATATATATATATATATATATATATATATATATATATATATATACACACACACACACACACACACGTGTAAATATGTCTTTTATATGTAAAATACAGGTACATAGATTTGTGATTATGAATTGTTCAGTTATAAAAGCTGTCAATACATTTTGGGATTTTTCACATTGTTTCACATAGTACGGTACTATATACATCGTTAGTCTATAGAAAGGGTTAGACAAACTTCGTCTTGTACATAGTATTTATTTAGTTATTTTGGGGTTCTTTGCAAATGAGACCTTTTTTAGTACGCAGCTGGGGACTAACTTCATCCGCCAAGTTCGTTGTAATTGGTATTTAACTTGTGTACTAGTTTAGTAGGGAGCTGCGTGCTAACCACGGGATCATCTCCAGATAGTACGCGGCTTTCAATTCGTTGCAACTGACCCAGTGAGACTTCAGCAGGTCAGCTATCACACACAGTACAGAACAGAAATATGTCTTTTTAAATCTTGACTGTTTATATCTTGTGTTAAACACGTCTTGCATATGTGTATGTTTTCCTGTTTCTAAAACCTTTTTATTCTTCAGAGATCTTGTGTTTGTACGCGTTACAATGTAAACAAGGTGTTTATTTTATTGTTCATTGCGTGTGTTGTTATTTACAAACAAATGTTGTTATGTGGTGCTTGTGCTTTTATTTAAAAATAAAATGTTGTAATTTTTATAACAATTTCAGTGGTACAAATAGCAATTGAAACGTGATCCCTGGCGTACACACTCATTTCTACACGTATAGCTGAACGGTTAAATGCATGCTCTTTAAATGAGTTTGGTTGGTTGTTATCAAGTGTGCGTTTCCTGTGATTCGCACACAGAGAGAGAAGAGGAGGAGCTCGCTGAGAGAAAGTCCGATTTCTTTCCTGTGATTCAAATCGAGCGAGCGTGCCATACCGACTTGCTGTGTGTGAATGAGAAGCATCACAACTGAACAAGGTTAGTAACTGATGCGTTACTGTGCAATAGTCCTGCTTAGCAATAAGACCTTACCGCTTTAATCTATAAGCAAAAGTGGAAAAGAGACGGATTGAAACTGAAGTGACTGCATTGAAAGGTTGTTATCAGCTCTCTTCACTGGCAGCAGCAAGAAACTTTGTATTGTTTATATATAAAAACTAGTGCGGGAGAACTTAATGCGTGGACTGGGTACAGTGCTACAAACGCTGCAAAAGAAACAGTTGGATTATTAAAGTGACACTTATTCAGCAAACTCTTAACCACCTAAAGTGCAAACTTTTTTTTTTTTTTTTTTTGCCACGCCTTTCTGTTTGTACTAAAAACGATGTCAATTTCTTCTATATATGATATTATATAGCTATAGATATTATATATATATATATATATATATATATATATATATATATATATATATGTATGTGTGTGAGGACTTTTAAATAATAACAGGAAGCTTCTCATAACTGTCACACCATGACATCACAGGAAGCTCTATCAGACTTCTGGCCAGCAGCAATAATGCAGTACGCTTTTAGTCAACTCTCTCGATTTAAAAACAACATTCAAGCAAACAGGTTTAAATATACCTGATCTGAATACTACAGGTAGCTACTTCATCCAATGAGTGCTGGACTGGTGACAGTTTGAAGGTTTTTTCTGTCCAGTGTTCTCTTTTACATTGTTTCTGCTTGAAATGCATGCTACTAATGGCTGTTGGATGTTCTTTTGTTAAGAGTGTGTTACCACACCTGTATAAAAGGTTATAACCTTGACCCTGACCTTGCCCGTGTGTTGTTTCAGAGAAATGTGGAACCTCTTGGAATGCCTCACTCTCCTGGCTGTTCTACACTTCTGCCCCCTACATGCAGGTGACTGGAGAGTACTGGTGCAGGAGATGGAGATTTCCTCTCAAACGTCACGTTTTTGATTCAACCAGGAAAAAAAGTTTATTTTAAAACATGATATCGGGTACTGCACTTAGGTAGAGAAATGCTTTCAGACATAAAAGATGGTTGGGGTGAATGCTCCAGGAAGTGTAACAGATGACCTGAGAATAAGGCATTGAAACCGAGAACTTTCTTTAATTTTAAGTAATACCTAGATACCATGTTTCAAAACACAAAATTCATGCCACCTTTCTTTCTTGCAAAACTCCAGAGTGGAGACCCATGTAATGCACTTGCAAAAATTAGTCATGTTCTAGAATTATTTTGATAGCTACAGTTCTTTAAACTATAGCTATTCAAAAAAGTGTAAACAAATAACAAATCTAATTAGCATTGCTGGAAACGAAACTCATTCAAACCCCCTTGTGTCCGCAGCCATTGGCCGCACCCCTGTGATCTCTCTTGATGAAGACACTCTTTATGGTTTCAAAGTGTCCTGTGTCTCGGGGGGGTGGTACCCCAAACCTGATCTGCAGTGGACGGACGGGAGAGGGCAAGTTATAACAGCTATGTCTGAAACCAGCGAGGAGCAGGATGGGGAGGGTCTGTACACTGTCAGGAGTTATCTGAGGACACCCAAGCTGGAGGGGGGCCAGGTTTCCTGCGTCATTAAATACGGAGAGGACCAGAGAGAGCTGCGATCGAGCGCTAAAATCGTTGGTCAGTAATCTGTTGTGTGTTACCTTTCTACTTCACTTGCTAGATCGAAGCTGTGTTGTTTGAGCATGACTGTCAGCTGTCTTTTTTCGCTTTGTGAAAGCAGTTTACATTCATCATATGAAATGTTTAGAAGAAGAGGAAGTTGTCTCTGGCTAGGCCTTCCCGCATAGAAACACAGACGCGCTCCTTGTTCTCATCCTGAAAATCTCTCTTTTTATATTGTGGCAGATAACAAAGGCGGAGAGCAAAACAGGATTTTACACTTCAAATCTGCAGATGCAAAAAAAACAAACAAACAAAAAAAAACACCTTAAACACTGACATATAACATCGTCCTGTGCAGAGTTTCCATGGCGATAACCACCCCCTACAGCAGTTCAGCAAAATTCCGCTGCTTCTTCTAAAGTCAGTCTTTAAATGTCGTTGCTTTTTAGTTTCTGTTTGTAAAACGACGTCTTTCTTTCAGCAGGAGATAGTGTTCCATCTCTTCCAGGCTGGCGTGTGTCGAGTGTACTTCTTTCGGCTGCTTTTATTTCTGTTCTGTTGTTTATAGGCATCAGCCTGGGGATCCGGAGGTACAGTATTATGTATTTATTAACTTAAATACTAAACAGCACTGTAGTTTGTCTAAAAGGGCTGTCCCTCTTAGTATTTCCCTGACACTTCATTGTACTGATAACCCTCACACATTCAGGACAGCCAGTATTAAATGTGCTTCCATGTTTGTTTGTTTTTTTTTATAAGAGAAAGCAGTTAATTTGTAATGATGGAACTTTTTGTCAGTAGTTTCTTACAGTATCCTTTAACATTCAGTATATTCACTGCTTATGTACTCCTGATAAGTAATATTGTATGATGCAGATATATCTGTTGTTGTCGTTGTTGTTGTCATCTGTTTGGTCGAACAAAAGTTTTGCTCATGAATATGTTGTACTTGGCAGCATCAGTTGAAAGCATCTCAAAGAGAAACAAAGGCTCTTCTGAAAGCGAATGAAAAGAGTTGCCTTTTTGCCTTCGCTGGCATCAACAGACTTGCCTTGCCAGGACAGAGGACTGTTCAGCACAGCACAGCGGCTCTTTTAAGAGCTACAATTTAAAAGCACAAATGTTCTTGTAAGAACTATAGAAAGAGCATGAAAGAGAGCTCCTTGTCCATTAAGCTGTTTTTCTAGAACGCATTTGGCAGACAGACCACGGTTGATTTTTCTTTGCTATGCTGTCAGGCTGCTAAGCGAGATATTTCCATTGGTAACCTCAAAACACTAGAGAGCTACATCCTGAAAGCTGTTTACTCCAGGTCGTCATTCTCACATTGTTTTTTCCCTTCTGAAAAAAACAAAGCACCAAATAAAATGACCTAAACAATTCTGATTCTACAGTAACAAGCTTAGAGAAGTCAGGATTAAAATCAATACAGTGATGAAGACACTGGCTGAAGTGTTTGTGACTTTGTTTGTTAAAGGCTGTAATGTATGACAGATTGCGTTTTTGTTTATGAGAATCATATTGGCCCAGTAAAAAAAAAAAAAAAAAAAAACCCACAATAAAGCACTAACTCTGTTAGTTTGACTAAATATCTTGTTAATTATTTCAAGTGGTGTTTATGAGCTTGGCGAGCAAGCACAGCCCCAATTGCAGCCTCAGCACTGGGGACGATGGGTAGAGGAGACGTCTTGCTTGTGTTATTCCTCTTTTTCTAAAAGAGCAAGTGATCTACACAACACAGGACACAGACCTTTGTCCTTAGGTGTGTGTAAAAGATTCTAGACAGCTTGCCAATGAATACACAAGATTATGTGACTTATTAAACTGCTCAATACTCGTCTGCCACCAGCCTCTCTAACTCAATCCAGTAATGAATTCAGAGCTGGAGAAATGTGGAGCAAGAACCTTTAATGAAATCAGTAACACTGAGCTCAAAAGAGAGGCTCCACTGAATGCTGAAGCCATGCATATCTAGTAACAGAACTCCACTGGAAGGGAACTAATTAAATGATAAGTGAGACCAGGCTGGGTGGTTATTTGGTGAAGGCAAAAAACACAACAGGAATGGCATATTAACGTGTACCTTTTTCTTCTTTACACAGGAGTTGTAGCTGGCGGCGTTACAAAATTAGACCCGTGCGCCTGTTTTGATCTGAATTAAAGGTACAGCGCAACCACCTTGCTGTGAAGAGTTGCATATGAAAACAAACAACCAACACCTGGCAGCGTCTCGAACAGTACGTCAGAAATGAACATAGCTGGAGTCGACAGCCAATGGGAAAGGACAGGATTTATTCAGCATTACTTTTGTTTTTGTTTTAAAACAGTGTTTATTTATTTATTTTTTTGCAATTTCTTAATAAAGTTAAACTGAGCTGCCCCCCCTCCCCCCCTCACATTTCTGTTCATTTGCACCCTGTTACAGACCCTGACAACGTCCAGCTCAACCGAGTGCCCTCCTGCTGCCGGGTCTTTGCTGTGTGAACTGGCATGCAATCCGTGAGAATAATAAAAAGATTCAGCCAGGGACTTGGGAAAACTCTTTGTCAGGTGTGATCAATGCACATAGGATTGCATTAGCAGTGAGGTATCCTACAGAATCTGTTCCTGTCTGAGTATGTATGCTGTATCGAATAGGGGTATGCAGAGAACCAGTTTAGTACAGCTACTTGTTTGTACTTATTACTCGGCACGCCTTTAGTATACACTGCTCATCTATCAATGGCACAATGGTTTTATATTTTTTTAAATTAATAGTTGAGCACTATTTTGTTGCATTATGTCACTGAAAAGTAGCACAGTTGAATGTACGAAGGGAGATGCCAGTCTGTCTCTGCTGCACTTTATTGATGCTTAATTGCTTTCCAGCTAGGTGAATTATTTGCTGACCCCCCCCCCCCCCCCCCCCCCCCCCGTCTGTGGCAACAGGCCTGTACTATATCGTTCATAATTACACCTACGTTACCCAGTGAGCAAGCTTGCCCAATTTCTTCTATTAGTATTACAGATTGAGCCTTTTCGTTTTTTTTTTTTAATTATAAACTGATTGTGTATTGTGAAATATATGATCATTGTGTTTAATTAAAGAATTCCATAGTTATTGAGTTGTCCGTTTTTCACCCACAAGATACTTCTTGTTGTTTGTGTGTATGTGTGGCAAGTGATTCAGTTCACAGGGGAAACGGCTGCAGTTATTTTAATCAAGTACACATTGTAACCAAGAATCTCATTGCCTTTCCTATTGAACCAATAGATAACACCTTGCTTTATGTGATCAAAATGAAGGTGTATGAGCATCTGTTCTGATCCAAACTAATGAATCTCTTGTGAAGGGGGAGATGCCTGGGTCATGGAGTCTTGGGAACGGGAGGTGCCAGCGTCATGGAATCTTGGGAAGGGGGAGGTGCCCTGGTCGTGGAATCTTGTGAAGGGGGAGGTGCCCTGGTCATGGAATCTTGTGAAGGGGGAAGTTCCCTGGTCATGGAATCTTGTGAAGGGGGGGTGCCCTGGTCATGGAATCTTGTGAAGGGGGGGGTGCCCTGGTTATGGAATCTTGTGAAGGGGGGAGGTGCCCTGGTTGTAGAATCTTGTGAAGGGGGGGGGGTTCCCATGTCGTGGAATCTTGTGAAGGGGAGGGGCCCTGGTCATGGAATCTTGTGAAGGGGGAGGTGCCCTGGTCGTGGAATCTTGTGAAGAGGGAGGGCCCATGAAATTGACAGTGAATGCATTTCCTGCGTAAAACTTGATGGGATTCAAGCTCAATATACTAGATATGCCTCATAATCCCTGCAGGGTTAATCTTTGAACTGAAAGCAGCAGACACTTCTTGCAGCACAAGCAGCTATTGGTGCAACAATGAAACAATAAAAAATGAACCGGGCTGCAGAGTTCAAACAGCACTTGAGATACAAACACACACTTCATTAAACACCTTGATGTGGCTTTTAATTTCATAACAGCCAGAAGAAGAGCCGCTTGCATTTCATTAACACAATCTTCCAAACTGGACATATCAACCTCATAGGAGCAGCTTTCAGTCATAAACCAGTGAAAACAATTCAACTGAGGAAGAGGCAGCTACAAGTAGCATTACTTTCAATTAGGAGTTGTTGCTGGGAAGAACAGAACCCCTTAGAAGTGTATCACAGTAACTTGGAACAGTCATTTTGCAGTTCTCTCATACTATGCACTTACCATAATTTATCCTGGTTTACCGTGTATTAAAATATGCTTTACCATACATCCCTGTGCTTTACAAAGGATGCCTATGCTTTACTACACTTTGCTGTCCTTTACTGTGCTTTATTACACTTTGCCTTTACTCTGAGAAACTTAAGGGAAGTATTTCCAACAGGGATGAGCAGATACTTCAGTTTCTGAAGTATATTCCTGTCTAAAATATACAGTGGCTTTCAAAAGTATTCACCCCCTTGAACTTTTCCACATTTTATTGTGTTACAACATGGAATCAAAATGGATTTAATTAGGAGTTTTTGCCACTGATCAACACAAGAAAAGTCTATAATGTCAAAGTGAAAAATAAAAGCTACAAATTGTTCTAAATTAATTACAAATATAAAACAGAAGATAATTGATTGCATGAGTATTCACCCCCTTTGCTATGACACACCTGAATAAGCTCTGGTGCAAACAATTGTCTTTAGAAGTCAAATAATTAGTTGAATGGAGTCCATCTGTGTGCAATTAAGGAGTTTCACATGATTTCAGGTTAAATACACCTGTCTCTGGGTGGTCCCACAGTTGGATAGTACATTTCCTAACAAAAACTGCATCCGGAATAATGTTCTTCAAAAGCACCAATCGGGTAAGATATAAAAACATTTCCAAGGCATTGAATATCCCCAGAAGCAAAGACCAATATTAAGAAATGGAGAGAATATGGTACACTGTGAATCTGTCTAGAACAGGCCATCCTTAAAAACGGAGTATCCAGGTGAGAAAGGCACTAGTCATGGAGGCCACCAACAGGCTTATGGCAACTCTAAAGGAGTTACAGTCTTCCACGGCTGAGCTGGGAGACACCATACGGCAACAATAGCCCGGGTGCTTCACAAAACTGGGCTTTATAGGAGAGTGGCAAAAAGTAAGCCATTGTTGAAAAAAACTCACATCAAGTCTCAGCTAGAGTTTGCCAGAAGGCACGTGGGAGACTCTGAGACCAAGTGGAAGAAGATTCTATGGTCTGATGAGACCAAAATAGAGCTTTTTAGCCTTAACGTTAAGCGCTATGTTTGGCGCAAGCCTAACACCGCACATCATCCTGAGAACACCATCTCTACCGTGAAGCATGGTGGTGGCAGCATCATGCCATGGGGATGCTTCTCGGTGTCAGGGCCTGGAAAGCTTGTGAAGATAGAGGGCAAAATGGATGCAGTAAAGTACAGAGAAATCCTGGAGGAAAACCTGCTGAAGTCTGCAAGAGACCTGGGACTTGGGAGAAGATTCATCTTCCAGCAGGACAGTGACCCCAAACATACAGCCAAAGCCACACTGGAGTGGCTTAAAAACAAAAAGGTCAATGTCCTGGAGTGGCCCAGTCAAAGCCCGATCCTCAATCCAATTGAGAATATGTGGAAAGAGTTGAAAATTGCTGTTCACCAAAGGCCCCCATCCAGCTTGACGGAGCTTGAGCAATTTTGCAAAGAAGAATGGACAAAAATTGCAGTGTCCAGATGTGCAAAGCTGGTAGAGACTTATCCAAATAGACTCATAGCTGTAATTGCTGCCAAAGATGCCTCTACCAAATATTGACTCAAGGGGGTGAATTCTTATGCAATCAAATATTTTCTGTTTTGTATTTGTAATTAATTCAGAACAATTTGTATGATCTGTTTCTGATTAGATATTTTAGCATCAGTGTTTGCTTAATGCTGATAACTACTGGCTGGGAAGATTGTAACCATTACCCTATTTGACAGCCTGTGAACAGGATGGCTTGTAGGGGTGACGTCAGACCAGAAATGCAGACTCCAAACAATTAAGAATGCAGAGAATCTGTGACGCCATGGTGCCCAGGGTTTTATTGCAAATAATAATAATGACAAAGAAAAGGTTTTAAACAAAACAGGACATGGCACTTGAGGCCAAAATATAAAGGTAAACAAAACGGACAACACTAAGCAAGACAGTGGACGAACAAGTACCGTGCTGGCACTTCCAGCACGCTGTAGCTATTGTTATTTTTAAACTTCAAAAAAACTCCTCTCTCTCTCCCGTTCTCCACTCATAAACACACAACCCCGAGTGAGTGAAAACATGCAGCTTTTATGCAGCTCTACCGAGGCTCGATTGCTAATCAATCATTCAATTGGAGTCTCGGTACAACTGCACGTGAATTAATAAAAGTGGAATTCCCCGTGCTCACATATTATTTTACTTGCATGTGAAGTGCTGTGCAATCCTTGTGCCTAAATACAAAAATATACATTTTAAACACTTGTGCTCACAACCCATATTTATATCCTGTGTATTTTATACATAAACATCAACATTAAACACACTACATACAACAGAAAACACTTATAAACATAAAGGGGTGGGACACTCTGCCACACACACAAGGAAGCTTTAACTTTTTAAATCAGTGATAGGTTAACAAGCTGGCATCCTGAGCATAAAATACAATGTCAGGTTATTGAAACTTCTAATTTTGATTCAACAGCACTAAAATAGAATGATTTACTTTGTTTAGTGCAATTGTGTCAAATTAAGTATTATACAGCCACACATTACCGACAACGGGTCAAAAGTACACGCTCTTGATTCCCTGGTTACAAGCAAAAGAAGATTGAGAGCAGGTCTGCTGATACGTCGTGTTGCAGTCAATTTGAGTTGCTGCTACAGGAGGAAACGGCACAGCAGGCTGGTACCAAGTGGGTGAAATTTATTACAAGACTGATTGATCAGCTTCTAGGAACAGCCTGACATGAGTATGAACTTACTGAAAACTGAAACATCTGGAGACAGCAGTTATATTGCTTATTATTTTGTGCTGTTGTATGTAAGGGATTTGAATAACCTGTAAAATTACATATATATACAGCTCTGGAAAAAATTAAGAGACCATGGCAAATTTTTCTTAAATCAGCATCTCTACATCTATGGCAGCCATTCCATTCCAGTGTCTGTTGAATTCCAACACAGGCACACCTCATTCTACTGAATGAGGTACTGATTAGGGGATCACCTGAACCAAATCTTATTTAACAAGGAAAAGTATAAAAACCACTCCTGTGGTCATCACTATCCTCTTGCAATAGGACCAGCTGGATGGCAAAACAGTGCTAGTAGTACCTCAAAAGTAATTGGAATCAAAAAATAACTATTGACCATCCCCAAAGAGTTGAAAAGGAAAGTTTTGAGTGAGGAAAAGAAGGGTTCAATTCTGGCTTTACTGGCAGAGGGATACAGTGAGCGTCGGGTTGCTTCCATCCTTAAAATTTCAAAGACGGCGGTTCATAAGAACAAGGTCAAGCAGCACACATTGGGGACAACAAAGCTACAGACCAACAGAGGGTGAAAACGACTCTCCACTGACCGGGATGACCGCCAACTCATTCGAATGTCACTCAGCAACCGTAGGATGACATCAAATGACCTACAAAAAGAATGGCAAATGGCAGTTGGGGTGAAGTGCACGGCAAGGACGGTTCGAAACAGGCTCCTAGGGGCAGGGCTGAAGTCGTGCAAAGCTAGAAAAAAGCCCTTCATTAATGAGAAGCAAAGAAGAGCCAGGCTGAGGTTTGCAAAAGACCATAAGGATTGGACCGTAGAGGACTGGAGTAAGGTCATCTTCTCTGATGAGTCCAATTTTCAGCTTTGCCCAACACCTGGTCGTCTAATGGTTAGACAGAGACCTGGAGAGGCCTACAAGCCACAGTGTCTCGCACCCACTGTGAAATGTGATGGAGGATCGGTGATGATCTGGGGGTGCTTCAGCAAGGCTGGAATCGGGCAGATTTGTCTTTGTGAAGGACACATGAATCAAGCCAAGTACAAGGTTGTCCTGGAAGAAACTTGCTTCCTTCTGCTCTGACAATGTTCCCCAACTCTGAGGATTGGTTTTTCCAGCAGGACAATGCTCCATGCCACACAGCCAGGTCAATCAAGGTGTGGATGGAGGACCACCAGATCAAGACCCTGTCATGGACAGCCAAATCTCCAGACCTGAACCCCATTGAAAACCTCTGGAATGTGGTCAAGAGGAAGATGGATGGTCACAAGCCATCAAACAAAGCCGAACTGCTTGAATTTTTGCGCCAGGAGTGGCATAAAGTCACCAAACATCAATGTGAAAGACTGGTGGAGAGCATGCCAAGACGCATGAAAGCTGTGATTGAAAATAAGGGTTATTCCACCAAATATTGATTTCTGAACTCTTCCTAAGTTAAAACATTAGTATTGTGTTGTTTAAAAATGAATATGAACTTATTTTCTTTGCATTATTCAAGGTCTGACAACACTGCATCTTTTTTGTTATTTTGACCAGTTGTCATTTTCTGCAAATAAATGCTCTAAATGACAATATTTTTATTTGGAATTTGGGAGAAATGTTGTCAGTAGTTTATAGAATAAAACAAAAATGTTAATTTTACCCAAACACATACCTATAAATAGTAAAACCAGAGAAACTGATAATTTTGCAGTGGTCTCTTAATTTTTTCCAGAGCTGTATATATATATATATATATATATATATATATATATATATATATATATATATATATATATATATATATATATATATATATATATATATATGTTATCAGATAAAAGCACACACGTCGTTTAAATGGCTCTGCACTCAAACCCACAACACAAGCCTTTCAATTTGTTGTTGTGACTAAAGGCTAAACATTTTGCAACCAAAAAAACTGAATCTATTAACCCTGGAACACAAAAGAACCAGTGAGGACAGGATTGTGATGTAAAGACAAGGTTTTGAGATCAATCAGCTACCAGTAACCGGATGAGTATAGACGGGCCGAGTGTCTGCCTCTCGTTTGTATATGTTCTCTTAAACAAACACCATGTAGACACATTACCCAGTGACGGATAGAAATGAATACTGAACAACAAAACCTGGGCACTGCGCTGTTTGACTGGCATCTGCTGTGTGGATTCCATCTTCCCTGAGCTGAAATATTTAGGGTTGCTGTAGACACTAAACTTCGCTGCAGGCAAATAAACGTTTTTGAAAATGTTATTTTAGCTAGTTATGTAAGGAATGTAAAATCAACTGATCTGAACTTCAGCAGAGATATTTACAAAAAAACCCCCAAAAAACCCCCCAAAAAACCAAAACAAAAAAAACCCACCAGAAAACACATGATCTGTTTACATTATATTCTATTGATGCAAGTTGGGTAAAATGTGTTATCATTGATACTTCTTCAAGAACATCACCTAAAAACCAACATTTAACCTATCTACTGAATCAACGCTTTAAAATATACATAGGAAATGTGACAAACTTCTGCTTGGAACAAGTGGTTTAAAATGATCTGTGTTGCAAAAATAAATAAATAAATAAAGTAACAAGCTGACAAAAGAAATAAAAAAAACCAAAAAAAAAAAACACCTTGAATGACAAATTCAGCAACATGTTCGAGTTTTGTAACCCTTTAAAACTGTATGTTGACACATTCATTAAAACGACCGTGTACTATTTTGCTGCCTCTAATCCCAAAATATGAACCACACGAGAAACGCCAACTGCACACCTGAAATGGCAGAAGAGCTTTTGTGTTTTTCTTTATACACACTGCACATTCCCAGTCATGAAGTCGGTATTAGTTTCACCCCGTTGCCGCAGTAACCAAATGCACTTCATTGACGCCGGCCCGCGTGCAGATACCGTAGCGCTGCTTTCCTTTGATAGAAGTATGAAATGAACAGTGGAGGTGAACAGTAATGTAAAATACTGTAAGGAATTTTTTTTTTTCACGGTATGCAGTCAAATACACAGTTTCCGTGAAATGCATGATCGTGAATTATCCAGGGCATACATGCGATGTAACAGTTGGATATATTACATATATGCTTCACACACTTTAAGTAGAAAGATTTCTATATAGAACCTTTCAAGGTTCTTTGGCGTGCCTCTTATATGGAACCCTAAAAGGGTCTATATAGAACCATTTTAGAGGGTTCTTTTAAAAGAACCCCATACTTTTTACAGGTTGTTTTTGTTTTATTTGCAACCATATTGGTCTTAATCAAGTTATCTGTGTGTTTTGTTTCTATTGTTGTATTTCAAAACACATTTACCTTTTACACCTCTTGACTATATAAATATAATACACAAAATAAATAAATATATATACCGGTAATAGTTATAATTCAGTGCTAAGAATGTAAGGTAATATTTTTCTAATGTACTATTGCATTGTGCATGTTTAGAAACAGCATAAAAAGCACAATGCTTACTATTGTATAACACTAACTGATTTAATGAATAAAAACCATTTAATCAATTGTCCAGCTCCCCTTGTCTCCCTATACCCATCTCTCTGTCTGCCTGTCCAAACAAATCCATACATTGATGCAGGTCTTACATATACTGTTAATATGTTTTTAAATATAAGCAAAATAGGAACATGCATGACCAAAATTAATAACATCATGCAACTTGATTAGTATATAAAAGACAAAATGAACCTCTGTGTGTGTATCAGTGTGTATGTGTGTGTGTGTATCGGTGTGTATGTGTGTGTGTGTATCAGTGTGTATGTGTGTAGATGCCCTAAATAAGGAATACGTTAAACATTTATTTACAAAATGAGAGTTAATCCACTGATTCCAATAACGACAGTAAGAAATGTCATGAATAGTTTTTTCTTTATTAAAAAAAAAAAAGATGAAGTATCAGATGTACAATAATCTGCAAAAAATAACTAAAAATACACCTCCGACATCTACTTTTTGAATTAGTATTTTTTATCAGACACCAAAAACATTTTTGCAAGTAGCATAACATCACTTTCTGTTCAAGGCTGAATTTTAAACTGTGTGCACGAAGCCTGTGAAGCGCTGCTCAAACCCCCACAGGGCATAAAAAGATACCTGATAGACACAATGAAAGCTAGTGCAGCTATCTGAGGAACCTATCCCATTTTACTAAGGACAACCCTTGGATAAATACTGTCAAGCCATAAAAGTCTTTTATTGTGTGTTTTTTGCAACCATAACAATACATACTTTGTATATTGCAACAGGTCGTCAATATTTCCTGTAGCAAAATAAGTTTTATGGGTGTGATTTGTATTTTGTTTGAGAATATTGGTGGCTTTTACAGCTATTTGCTTTTCTATCAGTTAAGATCTGATCAGTTAAGCTGATCTGAATTCACAGGACTCCAATAAAGAATATACTGCAGATCAGTGTAATAAAGAATATTCTGCAGGTCAATGTAATAAAGAATATACTGCAGGTCAATGTAATAACAATATTCATCAGGTCAGTGTAATAAAGAATATTCTGCAGGTCAATGTAATACAATATACTGCAGGTCAATCTAATAACAATATTCGTCAGGTCAGTGTAATAAAGAATATTCTGCAGGTCAATGTAATACAATATACTGCAGGTCAATCTAATAACAATATTCTGCAGGTCAGTGTAATAAAGAATTTACTGCAGTCAATCTAATAACAGTATTCTGCAGGTCAATGTAATACAATATACTGCAGGTAAATCTAATAACAATATATCAATCACAAGGCATCAATCGGTATAGTATTTTATTTTAAATGTAACACATTTTATATTTAAAACTTAACAGTGAAATGTTGGAAGCTTAAATCCAAACCTTGCTATACAAATAGATCCTGCATCTCCTGGGTAAACATCATTCTAAATGAATAATGCAGATATAACACTTTGCCACAGTATAATAGAATGCAAACTATTGACACTGGAGCATGTGACTGAAAAGCATTGTATTGAGGTATACATTTAGTTTTAATGAAATGAGCTCCATTAACCAATCACAGAACTGAGATGTATGCAGGAAATTATTAATGTGACTATGTAGACAAACTGGACTGTGATCTGTGCGGGGTATGACTAGTACAACTAGTGATGGGGAAGTTACTTTTAAAACGTACAAGTTACTTGAACAAGTTACATGGACAAAATTGTAACTAGCTACAGTAACGTACTACTTTGAAAGAACATGTAACTAGCGTGACACACACTGGGGAATGTATTTTGTGGCTGCTTTGCACATCAAAAAGATAATTATTTCCTTGCTTATTGAACCAGGGTCAGAATCACTTGGCTCTAATTTAATTAGAACTCCTGCTGAGGATTAAAGAGGCAGGTGTACAAAGGTAGGTCAATGTGTTTGTTAGTGGTCTGAGTTTTGATTTGTTTGTTTTGTGTTTACAATATACGTCCTGTTCCATTCCATCAGTGTCCAGTGTTTCATTTCCCCCACCACCTCTGGCAAGGAAAGGCTGGTGGGATCCTAAATAAACAACACAAACACAGTAAATGAAAGAAAACAAATACCTCCAAGAGAAAGCAACACTTGTGAGAGGATCTTCTCATCAGAAGAGATTTACGGAGGCTGACTGGAGTAAAAAAAGATGAAAGTCTTTCCATTTCAAGGCTGTTCCCTGGGTCTGACAGGACAGTGTGCAAAACATATTCATAAAATCCAAAAATACGAATGGTCTTAATGTTAAAGTATAAAAAAAAATATATTCCATATTCATACAAAAAAAAGTGTGTGTGTATTTTATATATATATATATATAATCTGGTCTTAATGTTAAAGTCCCGTCTCTGAGTCTCTCTAACCCTTTGCCATGCTGTCAGACTTTTAAATAAAATCTGATTTTATTTATTTATTTATTTATTTATTAATATTGTATGCAACTGAATATGATCCTGTATGACGAGAAATGAAAGCTATCTTAGTTTAAGAAAGGAATGTGCTTTATTGTATTTACAGTATGTTCATCCACAACTTTAAATATTAAATTACAAATCTTATGTAAAACTATATATATATAAAATAACCGTGTACAATTCTACACACAGATCGTATTTATTTACTTTCATCCCTTTGTGTAACAGAGAGACTAATTCGAGTTATTCTCCAAGGTAGCCCCGATTGTGTCAAACTATTTGAAAATACAATTCCCAGGGCACCAGCCAGGGCAATGAAAGGTATTGATTAGGAATGTCTGGAGCTGGGAGAACGATAATCGATCGCTTCTTGCCTGAAATTTTTTGAGTTCTGATGCCTATCAGATTGATACGATAAGACGTGAAAAGAAGTGTTGAAAATGGGCCGACTGTGAAGCCTTGTGACTCTTCAGCTTGAATTGGAGAGCTGATGATCTGGGGGTCGGTGACGGCAGAGCAGAGGTTTTTGCACATGAAGGAGGATGATGGTGCTTTAGAAAGACCGGTTGAGATGCCATGCAGAAGGTCATCAATGAGATGTGATGTGAAGTATTTGTCGGGGTGATGCTGGAGGGCATGGGCCAGAGCAGGAATGTTTATTGGAGTAGATACTGAGACCATTGAATATCATTTGGGAGCCACTGGGCAGATGATTTTGGAGTGCTCCTGCAAGCTCCTGCAAAGTTTGGACGAGCAGATGTTTGAATTAAAATTGTTGCAAATCTGCCTGGAACGAGAGAATCTGAATCTGTTCTAACTAAGAAAAAAATCTCATGACTTGTGTCCACTAACATTATACATAAAGAGAGCTGTCTCTCTATTCCACAGACATCCCTTGTGTTAAAGGAGCAGCCTCCTCTCTCAATGCCAGTGTTGGGGGAGATGTTGTGTTGCCCTGTCAGCTCACACCCAGCACCTCTGCTGTGGGGATGAAGGTGCATTGGACAATGAAGGGGTTCTTAAGCCCAGTGCACTTCTATACAGAAGAGAGAGATGAGACGCACAGCCAGCATGAAGACTACAGAGGCAGGACATGCCTTTTGAAAGAAGAACAGAGCAAGGGCAATGTGTCTCTGAAGATAAGCAAAATCCGGGTCTCTGATGAAGCAAGCTGTGGATGTCTCGTTACCTCAACACTCTTCTGCAGTGAAGTGTCACTAGGGTTAAAGGTTACGGGTAAGTGTAAATAGTCTGTGCCTTTGCTGTCAATGCAGGACTGTCTAGACTGGTCTAAACAGCGACGAATCAAAATACCGCCACAGTTTGTCCAAGTCCCCTTCCTTTAAGGGTTTAAACAATGGTGGTTTAGTCCAATCCTCAGCATTCAGATCAACTGAACAGCTCTGTAGAGTTACTCATTCGAACCCCCTTGTGTCCACAGCCGTTGGCCGCACCCCTGTGATCTCTCTTGATGAAGACACTCTTTATGGTTTCAAAGTGTCCTGTGTCTCGGGGGGGTGGTACCCCAAACCTGATCTGCAGTGGACGGACGGGAGAGGCGCAGTTTTAACAGCCGAGTCTGAAACCAGCGAGGAGCAGGATGGGGAGGGTCTGTACACTGTCAGGAGTTATCTGAGGACACCCGTGCCGGAGGGGGGCCAGGTTTCCTGAGTCATTAAATACGGAGAGGACCAGAGAGAGCTGCGATCGAGCGCTAAAATCGTTGGTCATTAATTTGTATTGCATTGTCTTGTCATAATTTTCCTTCAGTTTCAGCAGTTGAAGCATGACTGGCAACCCAGATACTCCTTTATACGGAGTGTTCTGGGGCTGATTGCTTTTGATTTCTGTGCCTGCCTGTAGGTTTAAAGAGACATTAGCAAAGGTCTCAAAGCATAACCAGAACTGCCTGGGAGAATAGCAGATCTCACATTGGAAATATCCGATGGTGAAGCCTTATGATACTGTGCAGATATTAACTCTCTGTGGCTTGTGTACCCGATCGGGAAGATGTGGTAATGAAGTTTGTGATTGAAAATAAACCAAGGCCTTCCCAAAGGTGTATTCAGTTAAGTAGTCTTTCTCACAACGCTACCTTGAACCAGCTGTCTTTCAACCCTTACACAGTGCTGAAAACAAGATGATTTTCAAAAGACAAGTTCTAGAGGATGATGTCACGATGACTTCAGAATACAATGTTCATTCCAAGAGGCTCCAAAGTGTCTAATTTAAAAAATGTGCCTTCTTTTTGCTTTGTGACTGCATATGTCACATAGCACAAAGTGAAATGAATACATAAAAAAGTTTTCCTTGTGAGATGCCAGGGTGGTTTTTGCAGTTCTGCTGTCTTGGTGGTCCGTTCACTCTCTAGACTTCCCTTCTCTCTTGTGAGTGTTGTGTTTGATTTCATTGGTTTCTGTTTGCATTGATCAGAGCAGCCACTGCATATGCTTATAGAACACAGACTGAAACATACAAGTCAAGTCAAACACATGCTTTTCCTCCTCAGTAGCACGCACATGAATTATTGCTGAGCTCCGATCTACAGAAATACAGAATGGAATATGCACGCAATGTATGCTTTATGCAAGAATCATATTTAAAAACAGATTGTCATTTATGAAAAAAAAATGTCAACAATCTTATTCAAAAGAATGTTAAGCTTTGTATACACAGACTGCACATGGTATAGAAATGGCTTGTACAGGTTGCACTGATCTTTGGCAGTTGGTGGGTTTTTAAACCGGTTGATTTTTAATTAAAAACAGTTATTCACGACAGTGTGTCAAATAAAATAATCTGCATCTCTGCATCTCCTGAAGCTCCGTGGCCCATCAAGAAACGACCTGGGTGTCTATGTTAGAGTCTGTTATTCCATAGCAATGCTGCCATCTAGTGGAACATTATAGTTAAGCCAGGGATATTTTGAAACCATTGGGAAGGCCTTAAAGGGTTTTCAAATTCAGTTTGTTACCAAAACAGAGAAGCTGGGGTTTGCATTGCTTTTATTTATTTATTTATTTATTTTTACATTTGCCTGTCATCATTTTGCTATCACGCTATATTCCTTTATTTTATTTAAACTGGAGAATTTGTCTAAAAGGGGGTTAAACTCATGAAGTCTTCTTTCAGACACAGTTTCCTTTTGCATCAACTTCAAAGCACCAGCAGAGCAGCATTTTACTACCAACAAAACTGCAAACTTGACACACACTGTGTGTTTAAATGCTGTGCTGGTAGCAAACTAGCAATGCTTGCTTTTATTTGTTTGTGTTCGGCTTCACTGTCTGAGTTTTTGCAGATGCTGAAGATGGTGCTTTACCCACAGGACTCCAGGGCTGCTTAAAAGGAATATCTAATTGCTGGATGCTTTCCCATGACATAATTAATAGTCCTGGGGAGTGATGGGGCTTGGTTCTCTGAAGGCTCGCATTGAGCTGTGCAGGACAATGTGAGGCGGGTTTGAATCCACACACACAAACAGCCCTCCTCCTCTTGGGGTGTACACTAGGGGCAGGGTCACTGCAAGCTGACAAAGAGCCAAATAGGTCTGTCTGTCTGTCTGTCTGTCTGTCTAACGCTCTAATTAGTAAACTCAATGCCTGCCTTGATTTGCACTAATCTTCACCAAACTCTCCGAGCCTCCTCTCTTCGTTTCGGTTTGCATTTGGCTGCAATGCGATGAGCTCTCCATTTCATACAAATATTTAATATCCTTTCAGGCGCTGTGTGCTTTATTGCAGGGCTATGAAGACCCTATATGTGCCTGCACTGTCCTCTATGCAGTTCAGACTTCTCTTTGATTGTAACTAGACTATCCAGCTCAGCTTTCTGGTACAAACAAGGCTAGAGCCAGAGAAGAGGGAGGCAAACAGCCTGCAAGGAATTGTACTGCAGGGAGACTGTAGGGAGACTCTAGGAGACTAAGGGAGACTGTAGGCACACTAAGGGAGACTGTGGGAGACTGTGGGAGACTGAGGGAGACTGCGGGAGACTGTAGGGAGACTGTGGGAGACTGAGGGAGACTGCGGGAGACTGTAGGGAGACTGTGGGAGACTGAGGGAGACTGCGGGAGACTGTAGGGAGACTGTGGGAGACTGAGGGACACTGTGGGAGACTGTAGGGAGACTGTGGGAGACTGTAGGGAGACTGAGGTAGACTGAGGGACACTGTGGGAGACTGAGGGAGACTGTGGGAGACTGAGGGAGACCAAGGTAGACTGTAGGGAGACTATAGGGAGACTGCAGGGAGACTGTGGGAGACTATGGGAGACAGAGCACTATTGGACTGTGTGGCTGGGTAGGGCAGCTTTTAACTGACTAATTTCCCCAAACAGTATGTTGCTACAATATGTGTTAAGGGGCTCCCTTCTTAAAGGATGGCATCCAGCTATTGAGCTTCTCATCACTAGCAGTGCATTGCTTCACAGGCGTTTTACTGTTATAGCCACATGCAGTTTTCACATACTTTGATGACTGGTGAGATCAGTGGCCCGTAAGCAGAAAATCCAGCAAAGCGGTGCTTCTGGCACGAAACTCATTTTAACTTTAAATCAAATCACGGAAATATCAAGCATATTATAGACCCATCCAATATAAGATCAAACCGTCAATCAATAAACAATACGTCCAATGATAGGCAAGAACATTATTGAAATCTTATCTCAATCCATTACATCCCCGCTGTGTGCCGGAGTTCGTCTCCTCCTCCCCAGCCTCCATTGCTTTTAGGCTTGGTCTAACGGGGGAGGACAGCTATCCTGCCCCCCTGCCCATCACTGGGCAGGGGTACCTCGTAAGGCAAGACCAAAGAAGGTAGTGTAAAATATGTATAATGCAGTCGCAGTAAATAATCTATCACATGGGTTGAATTATAATACCCATGTGTTGTGTGTTTTTCATTAAAATCAGAGCTACAAAGGGAGTGGATGTTCACAAAAGACCATTAGTTTAGTAGCTTTGTGGACTTTTAACAATATGCATATGATCCTTGAGTTTATATTTCAAAGGGCTTTTAACAAGTATTCTGTAAGACTGTGCTCCATTGCCTCAGGGAGCAGTTTGGTATATTGCAGTTCTGTTGGGTGTGTTCTATCTAATGCTTCTGATATATCATACTTATATAATAAATACTTGAATAGTAGAATATTGCGGTTATTATCAGTGTATTATTTAATATATTCTGATGCACTATTAGATTTTTTTTTTGGGGGGGTGGGGGTTCATAAAAATTATAATTCCATAAAATTAAATAAAAGAATTAACCACACATTTGTCACTGCTTGCAAAACCCAGATATGTTTTATTGATGAACCCCGAAACACCCCTGTATCTGTGTACCGGAGACTGGAGCTGCTTCCTGTCTATCCGGTTTCAAATCTTCTTTTGTTTAGAATTTTTTCACCTGCTGGCTGGATGAGGAGGAGGAACTTACAACTTTCCCATCAACCAGCTCCTGCACGACCGTCACCACCTTCCTGGTTGAGCTGGCCCCTGGAACCACAACACACTTCAATCAGCACACTGCTGAAATACACAACACACTTCAATCAGCACACTGCTGAAACCACAACACACTTTAAATAGCACACTGCAAACCACAACACACTTCAATCAGCACACTGCAAACCACAACACACTTCAATCAGCACACTGCAAACCACAACACACTTCAATCAGCACACTGCAAACCACAACACATTTCAACCAGCACACTGGTCTTTGCTTTGGGTCACGACCGTCACAGACAAGAGCTAGTATGATAGTTTAGGTCTTTTAATATAATGGACAGTAAAACCTACAAAATCAGGATGGTTTGAACACACGGCCTACAAAATGTATTGATGGACATGACCTGCCATTGAGGCCTGTCTCAAGAAGACTGACAAACTGCAACTTTAACAAAACGTGCTGGAGTTGAACCTGGGCCTTCAGTGAAAGGCACACACAAACACACAACAAAATCAAAGCTTACCTGTTGCAGATGTCTTGGTGCTTTGCCTAAAGAAATAACACAAAGTCATTTATTTGTAGAATATTCTTCCAGACGGTAAAGCAATATCTAACAAGCAGGTTATGAGTTTATGTTAAATGTCTTGCCAGATTCAGGCCCACATCTCAAGCTGTGACAGGCATGACAAGCTAATTCCTTATCCCACTGCCCGGGCATATTCACTGCACTCACTGTTGCATTTGAAACAAAAATTAGAAATCAGAAATCGAGATTCTGTTTTTGAGGAGTAAAAAAAATAAAATAAAGAGAATCCAGTTGTTTTAGCAATTTCCTATTTTAAAAAGATTTCCATTGCTTGCTGTAATAAAATATTACAAACAGTTTTTTAAATGTCTACCTTTCTACTTCTGTATAAGACAAAGTCGTATTTTTGCCCCAGACATAGAAAAAGCTTTGAACTATTTAAATGCACCTAACCCATCTGGCGAATATCCTACGAAAATCTCAAGGTATGGGTTAGATATTCCTTCTCACCCGCCCTCCTCTCCATCCAGCAGCCTCCTGTACTCAGCAATCTCCAGCTCCAGATGGGTCTTGATGTCTAGGAGGAGGTGGTACTGCTCCGTGTTGCTCTCCATGTCGGCTCTCATCTGTGCCAGCTGGCTCTCCAGCCTGGTCACCACGGCCTGCAGGTGAATGAGCTGCTCGGCGTAGCGCGCTTCCATCTCCTGGAGGCTGGCTTCCAGGGCCATTTTCTACAAGGGGGCATTGAAAAGAGCAGCAAGCCAGAGTTTAGAAACTTCTGACCTATGATGACGGACACTCTCAGTCATCTAAATGTGTTTGGTAGCTTGTTGACAAGCAGGTTTGTGTTGGTGTTCGTGCAGGATTCACTGTGCAGGTTTGCGTTGGTGTTTGTGCAGGGTTGCTGTGCAGGTTTGTCTTGGTGTTCATGCAGGGTTGCTGTGCAGGTCTGTGTTGGTGTTCTTGCAGGGTTGCTGTGCAGGTTTGTGTTGGTGCTGTGCCTCACCGTGCTCTGGAGGGCCTGCAGCTCCATCTCCAGGTTCTGCAGGTTGTTTCTTTGCTCTTTCATCTCACTCTTGCTGGTCTGCAGGGTTTCCGTGTCCTCAGTTACCTGTTTCTGAACAACTTCAGCCTGCGGGGACAGAAAGATTATCAACGTTGTCCAGGTAACAAAAACAACCTGGACTTGCATAGTGATTTTACTAGATTGTAGTTTTTTTACTATACTATACGATAATACAGTATAGTCCCCCAGAGTTATAAAGTCATGACCTTCTTAAACATGAATGAAATGTTAAACTTAAACAGTCTTCTTTTCTTAGGGACAGATTTTCAGTGGTATATCGTATAGTGTCTGCATACAGAGTTGCACTAACATTTTGGAAAAGCTTAATTAAACACAGATAAATATTAAGGACATAGCCAGTTTTCCATGGTGAACTTCTTTAACCCTTAAAAAACAAATTTAAAACATACCATTGAGATCCCATTATAAACTCAGTGCATTAACCTGAAGAAACCGTAGCAGAACCGTTAACCTGCCAGCAACAGCAGCACAATGAATTTAGAAGAAATATCACCTGGAGGTCCTGGTTTTGGACTGTAATGGTTTACCTTTGAGAGGCTGTTGGTTTGTACAAATATCAAAATGGTACACTGGCATCATCCCACCATTAAAGCATACCCTCCCTTGTACTAATTTGAGATTGACTTTGACTGTCTGTGCTGTGCCCTGCTCACCTTGTTCTGCGTGACTCCGGCTCCCTTGATTGGCAGCTCTGTACCCTGCTCACCTTGTTCTGTGTGACTCCTGCTCCCTTGATTAGCTGCACTGTACCCGGCTCACCTTGTTCTGCGTGACTCCGGCTCCCTTGATTGGCTGCACTGTACCCGGCTCACCTTGTTCTGCATGATGCTGGCTCCCTTGATTGTCTGTGCTGTACCCTGCTCACCTTGTTCTGGTACCAGGCCTCAGCCTCCTTGCGGCTCTTATTGACAATGGCCTCGTACTGCTCTCTGATGTCTGCGATGATTTTGGCCAGATCCACTCCTGGGGCGGAGTCGACCTCCACTTGAACCTGCCCGCTCAGCTGGGAGCGGAAGGAGATCAATTCCTACAGCAAGGGGAGGCACAAAGCTGGGTTAGAGGGAGCGAAACATGCCATCAGATGAACAGCTTTTTTTTAGGCTGTTTTAATTGTTCTATTTTTACGAACTGCCTTGTTATCTTAGTAGTTCTAATTTGACAATTAAAACCATATTTTGTATCTCTTTATTTCATTTCTATTTTATCAAATTTGAATTTAATGCTGTAATTGTTCTTTTTTTGTGCGTTTGAAGTGCTTTGGATCCTTGTGACGAAAGGCGCTATAGAAATGTGAATTGTTGTTGCAAAAGGGGGGATGATTTATAATTTTTCTAGAAAACTCAACACAATTCTCATTTTAAGAAGAACTTTGTCATACAAACCTGTTCTTAACATTGTGTTTGGCCTACATGTTGCTTGTAATACTATTTCGATGAAGAAGACAATTCTTCTGGTATGCAAATGTAAACAATGACACCTGCTTCATTACATTTCCATTTACAGAGGCAGCCAAAACCAACTATAAAAATGGCTTAATAATATGGTGCGATACTCTGCAATAAAACTGAAGTCAATGCAATATTCAGCTTAGTTAACTTGTCCTGAATCTCCTGCACACTAGAGGGCGTTATCTGACTAGGAACTGTTTTGTTACAGATTTCTGCTGAAATACTGTTTACACCTGAGCCTTTGAGGTCTTGACAGGTAGTGATTTTATATAATTGTTAATCTATCACATCGTTACATCTATTACCACTATTACTTTGCTTGGCTGTGAAGAAGAACATAAGAACATAAGAAAGTTTACAAACGAGAGGAGGCCATTCGGCCCATCTTGCTCGTTTGGTTGTTAGTAGCTTATTGATCCCAGAATCTCATCAAGCAGCTTCTTGAAGGATCCCAGGGTGTCAGCTTCAACAACATTACTGGGGAGTTGATTCCAGACCCTCACAATTCTCTGTGTAAAAAAGTGTCTCCTATTTTCTGTTCTGAATGCCCCTTTTTCTAAACTCCATTTGTGACCCCTGGTCCTTGTTTCTTTTTTCAGGCTGAAAAAGTCCCTTGCGTCGACACTGTCAATACCTTTTAGAATTTTGAATGCTTGAATTAGGTCGCCACGTAGTCTTCTTTGTTCAAGACTGAACAGATTCAATTCTTTTAGCCTGTCTGCATATGACATGCCTTTTAAGCCCGGAATAATTCTGGTCGCTCTTCTTTGCACTCTTTCTAGAGCAGCAATATCTTTTTTATAGCGAGGTGACCAGAACTGCACACAATATTCAAGATGAGGTCTTACAAGTGCATTGTACAGTTTTAACATTACTTCCCTTGATTTAAATTCAACACTTTTCACAATGTATCCGAGTATCTTGTTAGCCTTTTTTATAGCTTCCCCACATTGCCTAGATGAAGACATTTCTGAGTCAACAAAAACTCCTAGGTCTTTTTCATAGATTCCTTCTCCAATTTCAATATCTCCCATATGATATTTATAATGTACATTTTTATTTCCTGCGTGCAGTACCTTACACTTTTCTCTATTAAATGTCATTTGCCATGTATCTGCCCAGTTCTGAATCTTGTCTAGATCATTTTGAATGACCTTTGCTGCTGCAACAGTGTTTGCCACTCCTCCTACTTTTGTGTCGTCTGCAAATTTAACAAGTTTGCTTACTATACCAGAATCTAAATCATTAATGTAGATTAGGAATAGCAGAGGACCTAATACTGATCCCTGTGGTACACCGCTGGTTACCACACTCCATTCTGAGGTTTTTCCTCTAATCAGTACTTTCTGTTTTCTACATGTTAACCACTCCCTAATCCATGTACATGTGTTTCCTTGAATCCCAACTGCGTTCAGTTTGAGAATTAATCTTTTGTGCGAGACTTTGTCAAAAGCTTTCTGGAAATCTAAATAAACCATGTCATATGCTTTGCAATTATCCATTATCGATGTTGCATCCTCAAAAAAATCAAGCAAGTTAGTTAGGCACGATCTCCCTTTCCTAAAACCATGTTGACTGTCTCCCAGTACCCTGTTACCATATAGGTAATTTTCCATTTTGGATCTTATTATAGTTTCCATAAGTTTGCATATAATAGAAGTCAGGCTTACTGGTCTGTAGTTACCTGGTTCAGTTTTGTTTCCCTTTTTGTGGATCGGTATTACGTTTGCAATTTTCCAGTCTGTCGGTACCACCCCTGTGTCAAGAGACTGCTGCATGATCTTGGTTAGCGGTTTGTAAATTACTTCTTTCATTTCTTTGAGTACTACTGGGAGGATCTCATCCGGCCCGGGGGATTTGTTTATTTTAAGAGCTCCTAGTCCCTTTAACACTTCTGCCTCAGTTATGCTAAACCCCAACAGCATACAGGTCAGATCCTGCCAGGCTGAACCCCCTATCGGCATGTCCCACCATGTATTTCACTGGGGAGTATCCTCGGCAGACTCGGGGGACCCCCTGACTCCCCTCCTTGTGGTTCAGAATACCCTGAGCACTCGGGGGACCCCCTGACTCTAACATCGTGGTTCTGAATTCCCTGAGCGCTCGGAGGATCCCCTGACTCTCACCTCCTCTTGGTTCTGAATCCCCTGAGCACTCGGGGGACCCTCTGACTCTAAGATCGTGGTTATGAATCCCCTGAGAGCTTGGGGGAACCCCAGACTCTCACCTCCTTGTGGTTCTGAATTCCCTGAATGCTCAGGGGACCCCCTGACTCTAACATCATGGTTCTGAATTCCCTGAGCGCTTGGGGGATCCCCTGACTCACCTCCTCGTGGTTCTGAAATCCCTGAATGCTTGGGGGATCCCCTGACTCTCACCTCCTCGTGGTTCTGAATTCCCTGAATGCTCAGGGGACCCCCTGACTCTCACCTTCTCGTGGTTCTGAATTCCCTGAATGCTCGGGGGACCCCCTGACTCTCACCTCCTCATGGTTCTGAATTCCCTGAATGATCGGGGGACCCCCTGACTCTCACCTCCTCGTGGTTCTGAATTCCCTGAATGCTCGGGGGACCCCCTGACTCTCACCTCCTCGTGGTTCTGATATCCCTGAGCACTCGGGGGACCCCCTGACTCTCACCTCCTCGTGGTTCTGAATTCCCTGAGCGCTCGGGGGACCCCCAGACTCTCACCTCCTCGTGGTTCTGAATCCCCTGAGGACTTGGGGGATCCCCTGACTCTAACATCGTGGTTCTGAATTCCCTGAGCGCTCGGGGGACCCCCTGACTCTAACATCGTGGTTCTGAATCCCCTGAGCGTTCGGGGACCCCCTGACTCTAACATCGTGGTTCTGAATTCCCTGAGCGCTCGGGGACCCCCTAACTCTCACCTCCTCGTGGTTCTGAATCCCCTGAGCACTCGGGGCACCCCCTGACTCTAAGATCGTGGTTATGAATCCCCTGAGAGCTTGGGGGAACCCCAGACTCTCACCTCCTTGTGGTTCTGAATTCCCTGAGCGCTTGGGGGACCCCCTGACTCTCACCTTCTCGTGGTTCTGAAATCCCTGAGCACTCGGGGGACCCCCTGACTCTCACCTCCTGTGGTTCTGAATTCCCTGAGCGCTTGGGGGACCCCCAGACTCTCATCTTCATGTGGTTTTGAAATCCCTGAGCACTCGGGGGACCCCCTGACTCTCACCTCCTCGTGGTTCTGAATTTCCTGAGGACTCGGGGGATCCCCTGACTCTAACATCATGGTTCTGAATTCCCTGAGCGCTCGGGGGGCCCCCTGACTCTAACATCGTGGTTCTGAATCCCCTGAGCGCTTGGGGCACCCCCTGACTCTAAGATCGTGGTTATGAATCCCCTGAGAGCTTGGGGGAACCCCAGACTCTCACCTCCTCGTGGTTCTGAAATCCCTGAGCACTCGGGGGACCCCCTGACTCTCACCTCCTCATGGTTCTGAATCCCCTGAGCGCTCGGGGGACCCCCAGACTCTCATCTCCTCGTGGTTCTGAAATCCTTGAGCACTCGGGGGACCCCCTGACTCTCACCTCCTCGTGGTTCTGAATCCCCTGAGGACTCAGGGGATCCCCTGATTCTAACATTGTGGTTCTGAATCCCCTGAGCGCTCAGGGGATCCCCTGACTCTAACATCATGGTTCTGAATTCCCTGAGCGCTCGGGGGACCCCCTGACTCTAACATCGTGGTTCTGAATCCCCTGAGCGCTTGGAGACCCCCTGACTCTCACCTCCTCGTGGTTCTTCTTGAGGTAGAGCAGCTCCTCCTTCACACTCTCGATCTGCATCTCCAGGTCAGACCTGGTCAGAGACAGCTCACTCAAAAGCTTCTTCAGCCCGGCGATGTCGTACTCCACAGACTGCCTCATTGCCAACTCATTCTCATACCTGCAAGTTAAGGCATGTATTCACAGCGACGTGTGCACTGGAAGCATCTCTAATTACTGTATATTGACATAGTGGCTAATTAGTAAATGAATGTGTACTTACACATAGTTACAATGTGCTTAATGTGTACAAAATGTTTGTATGCTATAACCCTAACCCTAAACCCATCCCTAACCTGAACCCTTTTCTGATACTGTAACTGTGTAGTTACATAAACAATGCAAACAGATTTACACAAAGTACATTCTAACTATGAACAATAACATTGGAATGATGTATAAGTGCAGTGATGGCCAAAGGTTCTGCATTCCCTTGAACATAAAGATTGAGACATAATTTAACTTCATGAAATCAAATAAACTACAAAACAATATCGCAAAAGTCTACCGGAAGCCTTAATAGTAGCACATTATTTCATGTTGGATTTCAATGTCACATTTTAAATTGTTGTCAGTTCTTCAGTTAAGTATATGGAAAACCACAAAGTGGTATGTAATTCAACATGTTAACGTAACATTAGTCAGCAGCTTTCATTCGACTTTATGAAGCAAAAATAGTTAATTATATAGTGGGATGCAAACCCTTTGTCCAGCGCTGCACACATGTGTTTGCTATGTAATTACCCTGTAAATACACAGTAATTAGAGACACTTCATGCAGCGTGTTAGTGCACTGGCCCACATAACAATTTAAAACAACTGCACTGGTTTGAGGGGCATTTGTTGCCTGATTATTATTATTCATTATTTTTTGCATTTATTATGCAGGACAAGCAATCACAACCACATGCATACAGAATACATGTGGTGTAGCTTGCCAACTCAGCCAAGAAACTGTTTTATAGTGGGATCAGTAAAATAAATAAGGATGGAGGAATCTAGGAGTCAGACATCTAACCAAGAGACAGTAATGATAATCAGCACATATCCATAATTATAGTGCAACGAGAAGGGGGGGGGGGGGGGGGGGGGCAGTGGAACCTCGAAATGTTTCGATTTTCTAGGAGTGATGAAACATCTGTGGGTGCGTTTACATGAAAGGGTTGCTATATACCAGTGAACTCTTAACAACTTCCTAAATCCTCACTTGACTTTGAAGTCCTCGGCAGCCAGCTTGGCATTGTCAATCTGAAGAAGAATGGTGGAATTGACAGCAGACGCAGCCAACATCTGTACGGAAATGCAAAATATTAGTAAATATTATTAACATTTGCATTGTTGCTAAAAACACATACCTGTATGAGTTGAAAAACACTTCAGTTCTCAATTCCATTTTGTATCATTAGTACAGCTCCCTGGGACATTTCATTATGTGAACGTGGTAGTATTGTATTATTGTGTTGAACCACCATTTAGTTCTGTCATCTGATGCCCCGTGCAATCTAGCTTTCCAGTATAATCCACAACCCTCAAGATTATATTATTGTGCTGGGTAGTGTAGAGATAGTCTTATCTCACTAATCAAAGGTGTTCACAGGGGTGAGATAATATAGTATAACTGTAGGTCTTGAATTAACTAGTTGCCATAGGGACAAAACAGTTTTGTGTCTGTTTATTCAAAAAACAATTTAGACATTTGGAATTTTAAATATGGTACTACAGTTGGTTGATGGAGATGTGCAACCAGTTACTGAAACTCAATGGTCTTACAAGAAAATTCATGTAATGATTTAATGGTAATAGCTGCCTTAATAATATGGATTACCCATGTCAACATAGAATAACTTGGTTTAAATATGAGATATCTAGGTGGTAAGAGCAGAGGACTTGTTAGTGAAGGTGCCCCAAGATGAGCTTTACCACCCCCATGCAAAGGTAGCACCATCCCTACCTGGGTGCGGAGGTCCTCAATAGTGGTGTGATAGGCGCTCATGTCGTGGGAGATAATGGCATGGCTATTGCTCCACCCGTGGATCTGCTGCTCCAGCTTGGCGTTGGCGCTCTGCAGGGTGCGCACCTTCTCCAGGTACACGGCCAGGCGGTCGTTGAGGTTATGCATGGTCTCCTTCCCGTTGTTGCTGAAGGCTGAGGAGCTGCCGCTCTCCAGGTTGAGGGCCCCAAAGCTTCCCCCAGCAGAGGCACCATAGCCCCCAGCAGCACCACCATAGCCCCAGGCAGAGGCACCGAAACCCCCACCCGCGGCGGACCTCAGCCCGGTGACTGAGCTGGAGGAGATGCGGGTGCTCCTGCCTCCAGCACCTCCGTATACACTCTGGGCTCTCATGTCCATCCCGCCCGCCCCGCTGCGGGAGGAGAATGAGGACGAGCCCAAACCCACTGCACCAGAAGACATTCTGCCGCCGCTGTGACCGGCGAAACTGCTGTGGCTGGAGAAGGAGGTCATGGTATCGGCAGAGCGGAGTTGTGCAGGAGGAAGAAGCAGGAACCGATGCTCTGAAGGACTCAGATGAGGATGAACTCTGATGTCCCTCTACCCCAGACATATAGTCGGCCTGGTGGGAGTGGCTGCTTGGACAGAGCTTCCTGATTGGCTGATGTGCCATTTTGTAAAAGGAATGTGCTGGCAGATATTTCCACTACCCTCTGCATGGACTTGTACAGATTCTGTCTTAAAAAATGTAGTGTTATATATTTGCTAGCAATAAAATCATTACTTTTTAAAAACTTAGTTTAGAGTGATAAATCACTGAGCTTTTACTCCTGTCCAAAGCGAACTAGTAAAATGCAATCTTAAATGTTAAAGAATGTTTTCTATGTTCATAAAGGATCTTACTTTATTTAAATTGTAACACATGTATTTTGTCATTGCTTTCAGAAGATAAATAATGTCAATCTTAATAGCAGTTATGCAAAAACATTTGACTTTTGTGCAGAGCTCGGCTGCAGATTGGAGCCCCAGTTTGATATTGGAATGAGATGACATTGCAAGCTGGTTTCATGGTGCAGGTGGAAATGTGGTATTGTTGAGTCTGAGACAATATTAGCAATACAGATTGTATTTCGATTCTGTGTGAATTATATTATGAGGTAAACTTAATTGCTCTAAACACAGCCACTGTTTATATAATTAACAAAGGACACACACTTATGAAAATGAAATATCCTACAGTGCATGTTCGTTCTGTCAATAATAATCCGAAAAACAAGATTCTGATTTTACTCTGTAAGTTTTGGGCGTTCTGTAATATCGCCTCACAGATCTATAGCCCTTGAACCTCGCTGGTGGTATTATAGAGCCTATCACCTCTTGCTGTTCCTTCACTCGTTTTTCATTCAGTGTTAGTGTTCAGTGTTCAAAATGAACAGATTCTGACACTGGCAGGAGAAAGCAAAGGGCATAAAGGAAAAGTTCTAAAATACTGTAACGATTCTTTAAAAACAGAGAGAAAGAGAGATGGTGGGTGTAAAATAAAGAGAAAGAGAGATGTGAAGTCCAGTGCACTGAAGAAAGCACTTGACTTTGTGATAGTTTTACCAAGACATACACTCCCCGTTTCTGGATTTGTGTCAAAGTAGCTGTTTTAAAAGGTGTGGCGTTCAATAGCATTTCATTTTATAAGGCACATGTGTAGTTTACAAGGTAAAAAAAACAAACTTTCACTCTTGCTATATTCTGTGTTGTTCATGCCACATCGATATCTTTTGAAACATTTTTAAATGACTGGTATGCATCACTTGGATATGAATTCCTCAGATGAGAGCTGGGATTCAAGTTGAGACGAGTGTACCCTGGGGTGCGTGTATGAGGGGCTGAGAGCAGCAATGACAGGACCTGCTGCCCAGAAGCAGCTCATCACAGCCTCCTTTATTAAACTAATTTATTAAATACTGCCATAGCAGATTAATATGTGAACTCCTAATTCAATTACTGGTATGCCGTTTAAAACTCTGGTGAAATGGGCGTCCGCTCCAGTATTACCTGGTAAAGGGTGGTGTGTAGAGTTAGACGAGTCATTAAAGCGCATCTTTTTTAAAAATGATGGTCTGTTCCTATCTTGCTCAATAAGTTTTTACCTTATTTCAGTACAATCTAAAACTATAGCACTTGAATTGAAGCTTCATTCATTCAGATAATGATGGATCCTGCACCTGGACTGCCCAAGGAAAGGAATTCCAGTGTCTGGGTGGCTACTAAGAGAACGGCCCCAGGTATGGTATATACAAACTGTAACTTTATCATCCTACTAGGTACTGACATTAACTCTTTAAAGTTGGTGCTGGGGAATCCCACTGAAGAATGTAACAGGCCCATTTGTAATTAAATGCAAGGGCAAAGGTACCTTTCTGTGTGGAATAAAGAAAATGACTCAGATAATAACGCGGCATAAGAAGGGCAGCATACAAGTTCACGGCAGTTCCATTAAAGGTGAAACAACTTCCATAGAACATATTTGATGTCTGGCCCTTCTAGGCAAACATGTTTTTACACTCCTCCACACAATGCTGTGCCGTTTTGCGATGGCTGGGACGGTAAATCCTGTTCTTCTGCTGTTTTGAACACACCACATTCCACTAGCTGCCGTTGTTTGTTTGTTTCTTCTCAAACCACACTTGCTCGTAGATCACTTGGCTCCACTTCGTCCTGGCTGGGTGGCTGAAATGCACAGCTCATAGTTTCACAGCTTCAGTTTAAATGTGTGAATTTTTTTTTTTTTTTTAAGATCAAGTACAGCAGCATCACATTTCATTTTCTTAGTCTGCTTATCTTTTTATGACGTGTGTAATTATGAGCGCTACTTGGAGACCTCCTTTCACAGCACAGAATTTAGACAAATCTTCCCAGTGTTTGAGATGCTACGCATTCACCTGGTTGGCTATTCTATGCATTTCTAACTCTCTGTGTAAAAAAGTGCTTCCTACCTTCTACCTTGGTTTCCATTTATCTCTTGTTTTTGTCTCTGTGCTGAACTTGAAGTCCTGTCTTGGGTCCACTTTATCAAGACCATTTATGATTTTACAGACTTCAATCCCCTCTTTCCCTTCTTTTTTTTCTCAGCTGAAGAGATTCCATTATTTAGGCCTGTCCTCACAGCTCATGTCATTCAGTCCTGGGATCAGCATGACTGTCCTTCTCTGTACTTCTCCAGTGCAGTGGTGTCTTGTTTGTAGTGAGGTGAACAGAACTGCACACAGTATTGTAGGAGAGGTGTAACCAGGGCATTGTATAATCTTAGCATCACCTCTCTAGACTTGAATTCCTAGCTTTTTGCAATCCAGCCTAACAGCCTATTAACCTTTTTAATAGCCTCACCACCTTAATGAGAATCTTTTGATGACTCCACTATACCTCCAAGAACCTTTTCAATCCAAGAACTCCTTTTCAATAGCTACATACATCTACTGAAGGGACAGTAACTGGTACAGAGGAAAGAAAACACCCTCAGTATGATCTCCCAGCAATGAGCAAATACACATTCTGAGTGAGCTTGAACTAATGTTGAGCAAGGATCATAATAATATGCTTATCCCAGCTTTGGAGTAAAGCATGCATGATGGATCTAGCCAGTCCAACTGTAGAAGAGGTGTAATGATTAGTTTAATTCACACACTAAAGAGTAGCTTGAAGTATGAACAGCCGTTTAAAGATTGCACTGAGGGATGTTGGAGACCACTATGTATGTAGCCTGCTCTGTACTTTACTACAAAGCAAGTAGAGTTAACAGAGTTAAAAAGAAACACTGGCCTGCAAGCACAATGGTATAATAATAGAGTAAAGTGATAAGCATTCTCAGAATGAGAACAGAACTCCGAACCATTCAGAATGAGCGAAGAGGGGATGCATACATCTCAATGATACTTTGCTAAACGTTCCTTAACACTGAGATGCCCAAGGAATTTTGAAATAAGAAAAGCTACTATATTTATCTAACTCTGTTTCTTGTGCAAAACACCTTTTATTTCTTTCCTGTCTGGCAGCACATAATGTTCTGCATATGAAAATCCTGGCTTGTGAGGCCGGATTTTAAAAATAATAATATAGAGGGGTGGCTCAGCATTGTATCACATGTGACACAGAAATGGGCATTACAGCGTTAATTCATATTGTCTTTATCCTGCTGAATATATAACTTATTATAGAGTCCCAAAGAGAAGACAGTGCAGCTGCCTAAGCATTGCAGCATATGTGATGCAGAAATGGGGATTACAGGGTTAATGACTGCCAGCGGTATTAATACATACTTACATTTTACAATCAATCTTTATTTACTGCACAGCTCAGTACTTTGAAACGTTTCTACTGTTATTACACTGTCCCCAGGAGCACTGCCACTGGGAGTTCAAACCCAGTGTGCATACTTTTTTAAATGTCCCGAAGCTGAATCTCTTGCCCTTGAACCCCAAGTGTGAAGAACAAGTATCAACGAATCATCCAAACTGCAGACTGTCCGTTAATGCTGCGTGAAAAAAGCAAATTCTTACAAGAAGACTACTAAAACAATTGAAATACATCTGATTTAGAGAAAAAGTTTGTAAAGCAAGTTTGCAAACTACAGGTGATCCCCAACCTGAAGCTCACATTCTGACGGGCATGTGCGCTCCAGTTTCTAGAGCTATGCTGAATACAATGCTGAATACAATGCTGAATGTACACAAATAAGTTGTTTTATTTCAGAGTCAAAGCACTTCAATATCCAGTCCTGTCTACTCTAATTCCTGCACCAGTGTTTGCTAAAATTTAGCCATTTAGTATACATTACAGATCAACCTTCACAAAATAAAAGAAATGAACAAATACAAAAAAAGTGGCTACAAACACATTTATTAATGTTGTTGTTACAAACATCAAGTAAATCAATTAACAAAAAATAGCAAGAATTACTTCAAAATCATCAGCAAATTTCATAAATCGTTCAAATAACCAATTACAACTTTTAGCTATTTATTTAAAATGACTTTACATTACTCAAATTACTTGTCATTGTGCACATTTTTATTTTATCATAATTAAGACGTATAATCACATGCGTTTCACTAACTAGAGGACTTGCTGTACAGCACATATTGCTATGAACCTTGCTGAACTCAAACTTTGTAAAAATAAGTTTCAAGGATGTGATTGAAAAACGGAAACACAGTAAGAATCGGAAACCAAATCCCACGAACGACTGCTGGACGAGAGAATAATTTCATTTTTAAATCGTTGTTCTACCTTCAATGTCTACACTGTCAGAGGGGTTACAGTGAGCTGTACAGCATGTCCTCTAGTTACATAGAGTCTAGAGGCTAGATTTTCAAATCTATTAACTCCAAAATGTTATTAGCTCTATTCAGCAACACCTTACAATAAATGTCTCTAATATTTACATAGCAATTACTTAGTAAATAAATGTGTACTTACACATCATTTAAATGCTATTATGCATAATTAAAAATGTACTTAATGTGTAAATGGTTTTGCACGATATATGTAAGTACATAACTGTAGGAGAAAAGGTTTAGGATCAGGCTTATACCGTGCAAAAAAGTTGTATATTGTAACTATGCATAATAACATTGTAATTATTCATAAGTACACATGTATTTACTAAGTAACTATTATAGAACTACACAGTAATTACAGACACTTAATTTAAAGTGTTACCATGGTTTCTTAATCATCTTAGAAGTATAAATGGTGTTTTTTTTTTCTTTCAGACAAAAATAACCCTAATGAAGGTTTAGAATCCATAGCTCTGAGCCAATATTTTTCCAGCTTTCCTGAATTTCCCTCTGTTGGTGAGCTACAGCACCTCTGTTTCCTCAGGGGGAACACCCGTTATCGAATACACTGATGGCTGAACCATATCTCTGCTTGAGATACATCTCCAGTGTCTTCAGTGACATCCGCCTCACATCGTAGCCTCTCCAGCGCTTGCCCTGCCTCTTGTCTATAGGCACAATCTCTTCAGTGCTGTTGGGGTCGTTGCGGCCAATGGCAGCAAGACTGGAAAGACTGAGCGATGTGAGGTTGGCATTCTCAGCCTTGTAAGAGGGGCAGCAGTAGGCAGACCACAGATACTCTGGGATGGCTACCCTGTCCTTCTTGATCCAGCGGTCAGTTTCATAAGGAATGATCCCGGTTACAATATAAGCTTCCTTTGTGCAGTGTTTAGTGAGCAGATTACTGGTTTGCCCCTCGAATTCAGCCCACGGTCCATCGTTGGAGCCTTCTTTCTGGGGCACGATGTTGGTGAGGGTGAAGGTGGCGTTTTTGTCCCCGATGTCACTATGGTGCAGGCTGGGGTTGAGGTGGCCCTTGGTGTACATGGAGTTTGTGTAGTCCACTATCACCGCTTGGCTCTCCACAACGTTTTGATCAATGGGGCCGCGTGGAAAAGGCATCATGTCTGGACCTGCTTTGGAATAAGCAAGCTGGGAAACAAGAACAGATTGAATTATTCAGATGACTAACCGCACCATAATGGGCTATTAATTTTGATTGATTGAAGCAATGTCCCAAGTTCCATTTGTGAATCATATATCTGTAGGAGTGGTAGCACCAGATATCCACCAGATAGCATATTGAACAAAAGAACCAGATCTGCTGCCTAACACCACATCGACTAATAGTGCCAGGATATGATTTTCCATCATCTGATTTGACACAGAGGGTGTTCCTTACAAAAACAGTACCATAGTATTTATTGCACAGCATTGTACAGTTTTACCACGCTTTCCTTAATACTATGCATTTACCATAGTAAGCCATGGTTTTCAATATGCTATACCATACCTCTCTGTTCTTTACAGTGCTTATCTATGCTTTACCATGCTTTCACTGTGCTTTATTACACTGTATTATGCTTATACTATAGGAAGCTTTTATACGGGGTACCCAGTGAAGGTGCCAGGCTCTCCCTGGTGAAGGAGCTGAGGGGGCTACACTGCATGTTGCATGGGCACGTATAGTGTCAACGTTTCCATGTGTGTCGCAAAACTTCAGTAATATATTATATTAAGGCCGTATCTCAAGAAGGCGAACTAAAATCACTGTAGAAGCCTGTGCATGCAAAAGCACCCAGCTGTGTTTTGAGGTGATTCACTGAACAGAATCAAATAAGCTACCAGCTGTATGAATCATTGCTCACCCAGTCACCAACATTAAACATCAACACTGTCAATGCTATTTAACTACACATTTTCACCGGCTGTGATGTGGCAGGCCACACTGTTTCTGAACCTGCCTTCATGTTCGTTATCTCAGAGCGTAGCAGAGTGTCCCAGTCCAGGGAGAGCTCTGTTATAAGGTTGAGATTAACTGAATTATTATTTGTTTGAATTGTGTAGCAGGACTGAGGTCCCTTTAATCTGTTAATGCACGTGTGTGTGAGAGCACTCGAGAATAACGGCTGCTTCAGAGAGCTAGGGCAGTGTGAAGAATATGGGTTAGTATTTAGAAGCTTTGCCTTGAGGGAATGATGAAACTCAAAGTAAGCAGATAAGCAGCATTTCAAGATAAGCAACGATAAACTGGATCTACACCTCAGCAACGAAAAGTTGCCCCACCAAATAGCAGCTAAACCAAAGAGCCTGTGACCCCGAGCACATATTCACATCCTGAGCAGCTGAACCAAAGAGCCTGTGACCCCGAGCACATATTCACATCCTGAGCAGCTGAACCAAAGAGCCTGTGACCCCGAGCACATATTCACATCCTGAGCAGCTGAAGTCGATGCAGCCCTGGAAGACATCACATCGTGAAGGGGATCAGGAGGTACAATTACCTGGGCTGATTTCTAGAA